>NC_057725.1:22644524-22672671 GCF_004010195.1 Chiloscyllium plagiosum | reverse complement strand
TGGACATGCATATGGTCACAGAAATTTGAGGGTGCATACATGAGGATCAGTGGTCGGCACAACATCGTGGGCTGAAGGGCCTGTTCTATGCTGTACTGTTCTATGTTCTATGTTCTAAAACGAGTTCGACAACACCTGGGACCAATTTTAAAAGTCCTGGAATTTGTTCCAATGTTAGTTGTAAATTATTTATTCCTGAATCTTTTGTTTATGTAAGGAAGTTTTTTTATTCTCAAATTCCTTATTGGATTTATTAGCATATATTTTATATTTATGGCCTTAAGTTTTGAATTCCCCTACAGTGGAAACATTTTCTCCCATATCTATTTTACCATAATTTCAAAGATCTCTATTCGGTTACTCCTCGGTAGCCCTTTTTAAAAAAAATGTATAAAGATTGCATTTTATATAATTAAAAAGTAGGTTGTTCTAAATGATTGTAATCCAATTTCTTGGGAAATTTTTGTTTTGAACATTTAGGGTTATTTTAACCACATAAAAAGATGGGATCATGTCGAATGACAGAATTTTAAATATCTCAAACTCAAACTACCATTCAGAGGCTCGTTGTTCATTTAAAAATGGGAAGTCTCCTACTTGACTCACCCACCATATTTAACCCTGGCTGGCCTGGTTTCCAGCATCAGGAGACCAGGAAACTAATGGAAAAGAGATATTGCTTTGTGGAAGAATTAAAAGCAATCAAAAATAACATAAGCTTTTCATCTTAGTCCACCAAGTGTATGTCCTTTCCTGCCAGCTAATGGCATCCACCCCATCCAATGACTCTTTTCACCCCAGCCTACCATGGTCTATGATCAGAACTCCTGAATTCAGATCTTTTTCTGGATCTTTTTCTCCAGGTCAATGAACCCCTGCAGTCCCTCCAGGAATCAAATATCAGTTCTTATGCATCAACATCCAGATCCCATTCCACCAAACACAAATGTTTTTCATTGTCTTCTGATGTCCATATTTTTGAAGCACTTTTGAATTTTCTGTGATGCAAGATGGGAGAAAGTCGCATAGTGGTATGGATTTGTAAACTGGAGGGCCTGGTTAATGCTCTGGATACATGAGATTGCAGGCCACCACAACAGCTGTAAGTTAGTACAATGTGGAATTGAAAGCTAACTCACGAATGGTACCATGAATGTATCATTGATTACCATAAAAAAAGTTCACTAATGTCCGTTAGGGAAGGAAATCTTACCTTGTCTAGCCTGCATGTAACTCCAGACCCACAGCAACTTGGTTGACTCTTAAATGCCCTCTGCAATGGCCTAGCAAGCCACTCAGTTCAAGGACAATTCGAAGTAGGAAACAAATGCTGGCCTTGTCAGTGACACATCATCCCTTAAAAAGAAGATAAATGCAAATTTTTTTTTTGAGAGTAACTGTTTTGATGAAGGAACTTTTTTTGTAATTTGACTCAGTTGAATATTATCTGAATAGTTTTCAGTTGTTATTTGATGGAATGGTTTTAATGGTGATTTATTGAACGTACTAAAGGTATGATTCAATCATGAATGAAGAAATAAGAAAATCCCTTGGGTCAATGAAGTACAGAGAAGTTAATCTTACTGAATATGAATGATCACAAATTGCTGTCTTTGTAGTAGTGTTTGAAAATTTTTGTCCGTCACATGAGAAAATCAAAAGGCAACGCAAAGAATAACAACTGAAGCAAGTAACAATCCTATTAAAGGCATCCATTAAAAATATTTTTCAATCATATTAAATGCTCTTTGGGCAGATTTACACTGGTAATAAATTCATTTTGGTCTAATCCCATGATGAATTTTCTTAATTTTTAATTGAAGACATTTAGGAGTGTCCGTAAAAAGTTTGTAATTTTAAATTCCTTTTGTGTATTAGATAGCAAGAAAAAAGATGAGTACATCAAAGACCTTCAAATTCATTTCACTGATTGCTGACATTCAAAATATAAATTTGTTCTGACATGCCAGAGGAGGAATGAAGACTTTGTTATGCATCAATGCATAACCCAACAAACCTATTGTTTAATCTGATAGTTAACTTTAAAGTGTTACTTTTATATTTGACCTTCCAAATTTGATGAAGAGAATTCTAGCCAATTTCACCTTCTGTGAGACAATTCCAAAGTTAGCAGTGGCAATGTATACTCTATAGCTTTACTGCCAGTATTCCAGTGTCTCTCTTTTGGATTGATAAAGAAACTTGAAATATAGTTGCAATAAATCTTACATGAAGACCTCATTTAAACATTAACAGTGCTTCATTCTGGTCATGATATCCTACACTGCTGATAACTAGAATCTCTTTGTTTGGAGTTAGAACATTGGAATATAGCAACTTACAACACTGATTCAGATGTAATCTTGTTTTGCAGCTCCTCAGCAATGATGTAGATGGACTTTGGTATGAAGTCCATTGATTATCAAGTTCAGCGATTTTAAGTACAGTCAGTCTTTGGGTTGTGAATGGGTTTCCTTCTAGGTTCCATTTGCAAATCAATTTGTTCACAAGTCAAAGCACAATTCAGGACAATGGAAAGCAGCCGCATGTATATACAGAAACATTCAAATGTTGGAGTGTTAAATTTTAAAACCATGTATGGGATCTTGTTTGTAAATATGAGCATTCATAAGTCAAATATTCATAATTGGGGACACCTGTAGTTGTGTAACTGAACTCCTGAGAGTTTAGAAACTAGAACTGATTTTCTGCAGCCTAATGAGTTTTAAAAAGTCAATTACATGTGGAGAAAAAAGGGATACAGTGCAAAATGTTTTATGGGGACTGATGACAACTCTTATCAATGGTGGCACACTGACTAGTAGGTGTGATTCATACAAAAACTATTGTTTTAAAAAAGGGCTGCAATGGCCCATAAAAAGGTAGAGGAGGTCTAAGACACAAGATCAACAGAATTACTCTGATATTTTAATTCAAACATCCATGGGCCTCCCCCAATTGATCAGAAATTTAACTGGACCAGTCATGTAATTGTTATTCCTGCTACATTAGCTAAGAGGTTTGGTATTCTGAAGTGAGTAACTCATCTCCTGACTCTGGAAAGCCCCTTCGTTACCTACAAGACAAACCAGGAGCATGACAGAAAATTCTCTGCTTGTCCATATGAATGCAGCTGCAACAACACTCAGGAGGTAGTAGACAAAGCAATGTTTGATTGGTACTACATCAAGCAGCTTAAATGTCTCTTTCCTTCACAACCACCACTGTATCATGGCTGCAAGTACTTCCCCATTACTTCTGAAACCAATGCCACAATTAGATAGACAAGATCCATGTAAACATCATAATCTCCAAATTCTCCTTGATATAGCATTTTACCATAATATGGACATGTGGCTCAATCCCTCACTGTTGTTGAGTCAAAATTGTGTACTCCATATCCAACAACAAGAACAACACTTTCACCACAAAGTCATGATCAGTTCAAAATGGTCTACCACAACCTCAAGTGCTACTATTGATAGGTAATATATGATATCGCCTTCCTCGTGATGCCCATATCGCAATAATGAATTCAAAGCTCAGCAAGTCCAAAACTTAGTTTTTTGATGTTTAAATGCAGAGTTGATGGCTTAGTGTATTATTGCTAGACTATTAATCCAAAAACTTAGGTAATGTTCGAGGGATCTGGGGTTAAAACTTGAGACAGCAGTTGGTGGAAATTAAATTCAAAAATATCTGCAATGAAATTTTTAATGATGACCATGAAACCATTGTCAATTGTCAGGGAAAGCCTATCTGATTCACGAATTTCCTTCAGGGAAGGAACTTGCCATTCTCACCTACATGTGACTACAGACCCAGAAATATGATTGACTCTTAATTACCATAAGAATTGGCCTAGCAAGCCACTCAGTTGCATCATTCTGACATCAACCTAGGCACCACAAATGACAACAGTTCTGTAGACCCTGCAAAGTCCGCCTCACTAACATCTGGGACTAATGCCAAAATTGGGATAGCTGTCTCACAGATTAGTCAAGCAACAGCCTGATATTGTCAAACTCAAAGATTCATACTCTTGCAAACAACTTTCCTGACACCACCATCACTATCTGTGGATAAGTTCTGTCCCACCAGCAGGATAGGCCCAGCAGTGGGGGCAGCACAGTGGTGTACAGTCAGGAGGCAGTTGACTGGGAATCCTCAACACTGGCCCCAGACAACATAGAAGTCTCATAGCATCAAGTCAAACATGGGCAAGGAAATCTCCTGCTGATTACCATACATGGTCCTCCCTCAGCTGATGAATCAGTGTTTCTCCATATTGAGCAACACTTGGAGCAAACACTGAGTGTGGCAAGGACACTGGATGTACTCTTGGTGGTTGATTTCAACATCCACCATAAAGAATGGCTTGGCAGCAGCACCACTGAGTGAGTTGGTTGGGACCTAAACGACACAGTTGCAAGATAGAGCCTGATGCAAATGGTGAGGGAATCAACAGGAGCAACAACATTCTTGACATCATCCTCACCAAACTGCCTGATACAGATGAGTTTGCCCATGACGGTATTGAGAAGAGTGACCACATCATTGTCTTTGTGAAGATGAAGTCCAACCATTGCATGGACAACACCTTACATTGTGTTGTATAGCACTATCACTATGGTCATCATGCTAAATGGAACAAACTTTGAACAGATCTATCAACTCACAACTGGGCACCCATGAGGTATTAGGTCAAAATGAGGACTGCAGATGCTGGAGATCAGAGTTGAGAGTGTGGTGCTGGAAAAGCACAACAGATCAGGCTGCATCCAAGGAGCTGAAGAATCGATGTTTCGGGCATAAGCCCTTCATCAGGAATGAATTCATCTAGTACAACCTGCAACCTAATGGAGTGAGGGATATGCCACATTTCATCATTAGCCTCAAGCCAGGGGATCAATCTGGAAGAGTGCAGGAAGGCATACCAAGAGCAGCACCAGGCATACCTAAACATGAGGAGTCGATCTAGTGAGGCTACAAGACAGGACTATTTGCACATCAAACAGTATAAACAACAAGTGATAGAGCTAAGCAGCCATAACCAGTGGATCAGACCTAAGTTCTGCAACCTTACCACATCCAGTCGTGAATGGTGATGGACAATTAAACAACTCCATGGAGGAAGAGAAGGTTCAACAAATAGTGCATCCTCAATAATAGGAGAGCCCAGTACATTAGTGCAAAAAATAAGCAATCACAACAATTGGCAAATGGATGATCTATCTTGGCTTCCACCAGAGGTCCACAGCATCATAGATGTAAGTCTTCAGCTAATTCAATTCACTTCATGTGATATCAAGAAAAGGTTGGAGGCACTGGATGCTGCAAAGGCTACGGGACTTGACAATAATCTGGCAATAGCATTGAAGAGTTATCCCCAGAATGTGTCACACTCCTAACCAAACTGTTCAAGAAGAGCTACAACACTGGCATCTCCCTGACAGTATGGAAGATCGCGCAGGTATGCCCTCAACACAAAAAGCAAGACAAACCCAACCCAGCCAGTTATCACATCCCCAGTTTAGTCTGCATCATCAGTAAAGTGATGGAAAGTATCACCATCAGTGCTATCAAGCAGTGTTTGTTCAGCAATAACCTGCTTAGTAATGTCCAGTTTGGATTCTGCCAAGGCCAATCAGTTCCTGACCTCACTACAGCCTTGGTTTAAACATAGACAAAAGAGCTGAATTCTAGAGGTGTGGCAAGAGTGATACCCCTTTACATCAAGGCCACATTTGACTGAGTGTAGCATGTTGTGAACCAGACCAACCCTCCAATCCAAAATATTGTAAGGAAATAGCCTACACCCTAACATTTTATATTTAGTTAAAGGCAAGTGATAAGATGCTGTGTTCCAGAAGTGATATGATTGGTCCACTACTAGGCTTTAATCAAAGCATACTTTATTCTTACAGTATAGTTAAAATACAAAAAAAAAGAGAACTGACATACTTTCAGTCTATTGAAATACTTAATAAGATAATGTATTATTTGGCCACTAATCATCAACTATTCCAATATAGGCAGCATCCCACAAATGGCAAAAGTGCAATTCAGCAAAAGAGTTCTGTTACGTGCTGCCTCTCTCCAGTCCAGAAGAAAGAAATAATCTGCCCTTTTGGATTTTTAAGACTTCACTCTAGCAGCTTGGAACTCAAGCTTTTAGCTGAGTAGCTAGCAGAAGTCTTCTCACTTACTGAAAGCATAATTTTAAAAAAGTTCCTGGATCTGTGTGAGCCCTGACCCTGCCCACTCACGTTTCTTTTCAAAAAATCGTCCAGGGAAAATTCACAAGCTGTTTACCAACTGTCTGTCTGAAGCAGACTTTCCAGTACCACTGTGGCAACATCTCTGCAAGCAAAACATCAAGGAACATATCTTTCTGAAAGGCACAGTACCATTACAAGGAACCCTAGCAAAATTGGAGTCAATGGGAATCGGTGAAAAAGTCTAATGGCTGGAGTCATACTTGATACATAGAAAGATGATTGTGGTTGTTGGAGGTCAGTCATCTCAGCTCCAGGAAAATTTCTGTGAAGTTCCTTCAAGTTGTGTCTGAGGACTAAACCATCTTCAGCTGCTTCATCAATGGCGTTCTCTCCATTTTAAGCTCAGTAATAGGGATGTTAATCAATAATTGCACAATGTTTAGTACCATTTGTGACTCAATACTGAAGCAGTCCATATCCGAATGCGTCAAGATCTGGATAATATCTTGGGTACAAGGTGGTAGGTAACATCTGAGCAACACAAATGTTAGGTAATGACCATCTCCAATCAAGAGACAATCTAGTCATCGCCCTTTGAGATTCAGTGGTTTCACCATACCTAATCCCTTACTATCAACATCCTGGGGGTTACAATTAATAAACCAAACTGGACTCTTGCAAGTGGCATCCCAGGTAATGAAAAAAGGTATTTTGTGTGCTTGGCTTTATTGGTCAGTGCATGGAGTATAGGAGTTGGGATGTCATGTTGCAGTTGTACAGGACATTGGTTAGGCCACTTTTGGGATACTGCATTCAATTCTGGTATCCATGCTATAGGAAGGATGTTGTGAAACTTTAAAGGGCTCAGAAAAGATTTACAAGGAGGCTGTCAACTTTGGAGGGTTTGAGTTACAGGGAGAGGCTGAATAGGTTGGGGCTACTTTCCCTGCAGCATTGGATGCTGAGGGGTGACCTTACAGAGGTTTATAGATCATGAGGGACATGGATAGAGTAAATAGACCCCAGTCTTTTCCCTAGGGTGGAGTGTCTAAAACTAGAGGACATAGGTTTAAGGTGAGAGAGGAAAGATTTACAAGGGACCCAAAGGACAACCTTTTCATGCAGAAGGTGGTATGTGTATGGAATGAGCTGCCAGTGTAAGTGATGTAGGCTGGTATAATTACAACACTTAAAAGGCATCTGGATGGGTATATGAATAGGAAGGATTTAAAGGGATATGGGCCAAATGCCAGCAAATGGGACTACGTTAGTTTAGGGTACCTGGTCGGCATGAACGAGTTGGTCCAAGGGTCTGTTTCCGTGCTCTATGTTTCTATGACTATGACTTACCGTATAAATATAGAGGCTACAAGAGCAGGTCAAAGACTAGGAACTCTTCTGTGAGTAACTCACTTCTTGATTCCCATAGCCATCCACTATATTCAAGGCACAAATCAGGAGTGTGATGGAATACTCTGCACTTGAGTAGATGGGTACGCTCAAGAAGCTGAAGACCATCCAGGTCATAGCAGCCTGCTTGATTGTCATCACATTCACAAACATTCAGTCACTCCAGTGTGTACTTTCAACAACATGTACTGCAGAAATTCACTATGTCCTTTTAGGCAAAACCTTCCAAACTCACGACCACTTCCATCAAGGACAAGGGCAGCAGATCAATGAGAATACCACTACCTGCAAGTTCCCTCCAAGCCACTCAACACCCTGACTTGGAAATATGCTGTCATTTCTTCAATATTGGTGGGTCAAAATTCTGGATATGCAAACCACACAAGGACTGAAGCAGTTCAAGAAGTCAGCTCATCATCACTGCCTCAAGGGTAACTAAAGCAATAAATGCTGGCCCAGCCAGCAATGCCTATATCCCATGAATGAATTAAAATTGCTTTGACATTGAGACATCAACTTCTTACTGTTGCATTTTTTCTACTTAATGAATGGAACTTTGCACATTTTGTCCAAATAGTAATTAAAGTTGTGGCAAAGTGTGACAATTTTGATTTGTTGAGACTATATAGTCATTGGAAGAATCAGTCAATATTAACTCTAACTCTAGGAATTTTTGCTGGTTGGAGAGAAAACCATAGGCTCTAATCACACAATTGCACTTTGATTCTTGCCAATTATCATTGTGGTATTTTAAGTTTCAGATAAATTGCAAAGATTTTAACAATCAATAGGATAAATAAACAGAGGAAGAGCTATCTTTGATAAGTGTGACAAGTAGTAAATAGATTGTAAAACACTATAATCAGCTGAGTACTTTAGTTCTCAGGCCTTTGAAGGTTCTCAATTCCAAGGTTTTCCTGTGGTGTCATGACAGATAAAATCATATATTCATTCCATTAAGTATTTTATGTTATACAATTATTCAATATGGCTGTGAAATTAAGTGTGGTGATGTGAGAAGCCATACAAAGGTACCTGTTATGTTCATTGGATTTGAAGTCTTGATAGAAAATGGGTCAATTAAAGAAACAGTTTTACAATACTGTGCATTTTTAAGCCAGGTTCAAAATTCAGAATTGTTAGCCATTTCCACGCATCAAGGCAGAGTGGAGAATTTTTTAAAGTGTTGATTTCAGATCAACCGCATTTAATCTAAGTATGAATTCCAACATACCAAACCAAGTTTCATTTGTTCCATTTTATAGAATCCCAGAACTAATCGTAAAAAAAGTATGAAATCTTCATTCACACCCAAAGTATTGTCTAATTATCAATGTTAAAGATCAATACATAAAACATTCAATTCAGTGCTAAATTTAAACTGAAGGTATTGAAATCTCAAAGATATCACAACAGCCTCTCTTAAATTGTGTGTATACTTATGATTTTGGTCGATTTTTGTTTGGATTGAATAACTGAATTAAATTTAACTGACCTCTGGCATTAAAATTTCTAAATGGGCTATTTCTAACCATTGACAGAAGTATTGCATAATTATAAAGCAATGAATGCTCAAGATCTGAAACAAAAACAGAAATTACTACAGAAGCTCAGCAGGTCTGAGACAAGACAGAGTTAATATTTTAAGTCCAGTGACTTGTTTTCTTATCCCAATAAGATGATAAATTGCTTATGCAAATCTTTGTATTGTGCATAGTAAATATACCTCAATTAAGGGGTTATTTTATGAGCATACAATTTAATTTCAAAGAATAATATTGTGAGAATACGAGGTTTTGAAACAATGGCATATAAATTAATCCACAGGCACTATTGCTGTTTTCAGTACCTGACAGTGATATATATTAGATAAGGAAGAAGTGTTGTGCTATCCTATGAATGAAAGGCTATGGTGTACAGCTGAGTTTCTAACAAGGTGACAGGTAAGTGTATTTTGTTCCATGTCTCTTTTGATTGGCTAGTAGTTTACATCAGGAATCAACAGTACAGCTGAAGAGCACAGCAGGAAATTCACTTTGAAAATATGTAACTTGCAAATTAATGACTTAAATAGACCAGAGATGACTGGACAGGTGATGTGCTGCAGATGTAATATGTGGGAGCTGGAGTTCAATCCATGGAAATCACATGTGCATCAAGAGTTGGCTGCTCAATAAACTTCAGCTCAGTGTTGGGAAGGGAGGTTATCAATTGGCTTCCAATTCATGGGGCACTAGCACAAGTACAAGTACAAGCGAAAAACAGTGCTCTTCTGTTGGGACAAGTTTAATTTGAACCATGCTTGGAACAGTGTCCCATTGAATTGTACAACTAGTTGTAGATAGGGCTTTAAACTAATTAGCGGGTAGAAAGATGGGAAGAGTTAGGAGTTAAAATAAATCAAAAGAAACAATCAGAGATGAATGATAGTCAAAGTATGACTGGAGGGGGAAGAAAATATAAACAGAAGACTGTGCAGAAATTAGAATAAGTAACAATGGTAAAAAGTCAAAGCTTAGGGCTCTAGTTGGTTGCAGAGTGATCAGGACTGGGAGCTCAATATTCAAAAGTATTCAACATTCTAGAAAAATAGGCAAAAGCAAACAGAAGTGGGGTAGCATTGTTAACTACTTTTTTTTCTAATCAACTTGTTCAGAGATGGTATTACACATCTCTGGAGGTGGAACTTGAACCTGGGCCTCCTGGTCCATTGTGCCACAAAAGGGTCCCTTGCTTAGAAAAGAAGGTATCAGTGCGGTGGTGAATAGTAATACGGGTGAAATAGATCACGATGTGAAATCGATTTGGATAACAATAAGGAATGATAAAAGAAAGAAATCATGGTGGGTTTTGTCTGTAGGCTATTGAAGAATTGCCTCCTAATAGTACAAGTTATAAATCAGGAAATAATGGAAGCATGTAAGACGGTGCTTGCAACTGTCTTGGGTGATTTTGATCTGCATACTGATTGGAAAAATCATATGTACATGGGTAACACAGAAGATGAAATTGTAGAGTATATCAGAATGTTTTGTTTTACAACAGTACTTTGCATTACCTACTTGGGAACAGGCTATTTTAGATTTGTTAACGTGTAATTTTTTTTTGTTTAACGCATTTTGCCTAATCAACCTATTCAGAGATGTTATCTGGAACTGGTGGGACTTGTACCCAGTCCAGCAGTAGAGACATTAATGTGTAATTAAGTAGGATTAATAAGAGATCTCATGGTTAAGGATTCTCCAAGGGATAGCAATTACAATATGGCAAGATTTCAAATTCAGTTTGAGGAAGGGCAACTACGGTCTCAAATCAGTGGTCTCAACTTAATTAAGGGCAAATACAAAGGAATGAAGGAAAGGTAATCTAAAATAGGATGGGAACATAGACTAAGGGGAAGGTGAGTTATCATTGGCAGCCCCTCACAGACGAGGACAACTCTCTTCCACTCTCAGGATGAGTTCGTAGATAGCTGTACAGATCAATGTGGCTCCCACAGGCTCTGTTACACTTGGGACACAAGGTGGCCATGGGATGGGATGGGTTGGGTGAGGCATAGCTGTGGCAGCACTCTTCTCTCACTGTCTTTGCCTGGCTTCTGCTTTTTCCTGATGCCAAGTCTTAAGGTGATCGACATCTTCCCATCTGCTACTCTTCCACTTTAGATGGTCTTGAGCAAGTGATACCATGGTATTTGTGAGAATGCTGCCCTTCGCCAGTGAGGCCTTAAGGATGTCACTGAAGCACATGCTCTGTCCCTGGGGCTCACTATTTTGAAGCTGGGCATAGAGCACCTGCTTGGAGAGTCTTGTGTCAATCATGCAGAAGATGTACCTAGCCCATTGCAGCTGACTAAGGATGGTCAGTGCCTCAATGCTAGGGATATTGGTCTGGTCGAAGATGCTGGTGTTGGGGCATTTTTCTTCCCAGTGGTTTTGCAGATCTTCTGCAGGCAATGTTGGTGGTACTGCTCCAACGCCTTGAGATGTCTGCTGTAGACAGTCCGTGTCTCAAAGGCAAACAGGAGGACGGATAATACCACAGCTCTGTAAACCATGATCTTGGTGTTGGATCAGAGATTGTACAAATGCAAGCATGATCTGCATACTGCAGCTCGATAACACCAATTGGGGTGGCTTTGGTTTTGGCTTGAAGTCAATTAGGGTTGAATAACTTCCTGCTGGAAATGTGTTGCTGGAAAAGCGCAGCAGGTCAGGCAGCATCCAGGGAACAGGAGAATCGACGTTTCGGGCATAAGCCCTTCTTCAGGAATGGGATTTCTGAAGAAGGGCTTATGCCCGAAACGTCGATTCTCCTGTTCCCTGGATGCTGCCTGACCTGCTGCGCTTTTCCAGCAACACATTTCCAGCTCTGATCTCCAGCATCTGCAGACCTCACTTTCTCCTCCTTGAATAATTTCCTGCTGGTTCTTTAAGTTAGTTCCATTCCAGCGAGGAGCTCGACAGCAGTGAAGTGAAGCATTGCAGCGAGGCAGATCGAAAACAGTGTTGGAACAATAACACAGCCCTGTTTGACACTGGTCCGAACGGAGAATAGGTCAGTGGTTGAGCCATTTGTCATTACCACAACTTCAATGGCATTGTGAAGCAGGCAAAGAGTGGTGACAAACTTTGTGGTCCAACCAAAGCAGAGAAGGATGCTCAACAATTCTTCCCGATTGATGGTGTCAAAGGCCTTTCTGAAACTAAAGGTGGCCATGTACAGAAGTAGGTTATTTTCTCTGCATTTCCCCTGCAGCTGTCGTGCAATAAAAATCATGTCCGTTGCGCTCCTTCATGGCCGAAAGTCATACTGCGATTCCAGGAGGAGTTTCTCAACCACAGGGAGGAGACGACTGAGGAGAGCCTTGGCGATGACTTTTCCAATGGTCGACAGCAGGGAAATTCCTCTGTAGTTACTACAGTTGGATTGGTTTCCATTTTTTGAAATGCTCATGACTCTGGCACCTCAAAGCTCTCCCAGGATGCTCTCCTCCTTCTAGATAAGGCAGACAAGGGCATATAGCTGCAGCAAGAGCTCTTTGCCTCCGCACTTCAATGCCTCAGTGGGGATACCATATGCTGTAGCAGGCTTGTTGTTCTTAAGCTAGTGGGTGGCTTTCTCTACTTCGTGCAGGGCTGGGGTGTTGCTGAGCTCATGGCGTATAACTTGCCGTGGGATGCATTCAAGGACACTTGGACCGACGACAGACACTTGGTTGAGGAGGTCTCTCATGTGCTCCTCCCAGTGCTGTTTGATGGCTTCTTTTTAATGCTTCAATCACATCTCGCTCTAACCTGCTCTGCTTTAAAGAGAACACCAGTTTGTCTTGTCAAACCATGAGAAGTAAATCTCTTTGGACTATCTCCAAAGTATTGGCTTCCTTTCTAAAATGTGGTGCCCATATTTGTCCACAATATTCTAGTTGGGGCCTAATAGTATTTTATAAAGGGTTAGCACAGTGTCTTTGCTTCTGCGCACACTGTCTCTGTTTCTGAAGCCAAGGATTCCATAGACTTTATTAACTTCTCGTTTCTTGTCCTTCTCCCTTTGAAGATTTGTGTTTTTATATTCACTCATGGCTCATGGGTGTCCCTAGTTACCCTTGAGATGGTGGTGACCTAGCGACAGTGAATGAAAGGCAGGAGAGTGGCTTGGAGGGGAACTTGAAGGTGGTGGTGTTCCCATATATCTACTGCCCTTGTCCTTCTAGATAGAAGTAGTCATGAGACTGGAAGGTGCTGTCTGAGGATCTTTGGTGAATTTCTGCAGGGCATCTTGTAGATAGTGCACACTGTTGCTACTGACCGTCAGGAGTGGAGGAGATGGATATTTGTGGATGTAATGCCATTCAAGTGGGCTGCTTTGTCCTGGATGGTGTCAAGCTTCTTGAGCATTGTTATGGCTGCACTCATCCAGGCAAGTGGGGCATATTCCATCACACCCCTTACTGTGCCTTGTCAATAGTAGGCAGGCTTTGAGGAGTCAGGAGGTGAGTTACTCACCGCAGTATCCTAGCATCTGACTTGTTCTTGTAGCCACTGTGTTTATGTGGTGAGTCCAGTGAGTTTCTGGTAAATGATAACCCCCAGGGTGTTGAATTTGGGGATTCAATGATGGTAACACTGTTAAATTCCAAGGGGCGGTAGTTAGATTGTCTCTTTTTTGTGACGGTCATAGCCTGGCATTTATGTTACCTGCCACCTGCCAGCCCAAGCCCAGGTCTTGTTGCATTTGAACATGGACTGCTTCAATATCTGAGGAGTAATAAATGGTGCTGAACATTGTGCAATCATTGACGAACATCCCCACTTCTGACCTTATGATGGAGGGAAGGTCATTAATGAAGCAGCTGAAGATGGTTGGCCGAGGACATTACCCTGAGGAACTCCTGCAGAGATGTCCTGGAGCTGAAATGACTTACCTCCAACAACCATGACCATCTGTCTCTGAATCATATATGACTCCAACCACCAGAGTGTTTGCCGCCTGATAGCCATTGATTCCAGTTTTGCTAGGGCTCCTTGATGCCACACTCGGTCAAATGCAGTCTTGATGTCAAGGGTTATCACTCTCACCTCGCCTCTGGAATTCAGTTCTTTTGTCTGAAGTGGGAAATGGCACGGGGCAAGGTGACACTGGGCACACGGACACACAAGATGGCTGCTGAGCCATAAGTTGGCCACTTGACACACAAGATGGTCACCAGATCACAATATGGAGAGAAACAGCAGAGCAAACACAGATACTGCCTGGGGCCACCAGAATGCCAGCACAATGCACTCACAACTCAGTTAATTAGTTTAAGGCGAGTGGGGGAGAGAGTACACATGAGTAGCACATACTGCTTGCCGAAGTGTCTTGGTCCAGCCAACACCTTTGACAGAAATGCTAATTTTGGAACAGACTCAATACAAAGTGCTAATAGCCAGGGTTGCAGTAATCGTCCTTCTCAGGAAGAACAATTAGCACCCATTACTATAGTAATGGACTTCTGCGCAGATGCTGAAATTGACAATATCTGCACTGAAACTGACAATGACCGTGCTGAAATTAACAAAGTTAAAAATCACACAACAGCAGGTTATAGTCCAACAGGTTTAACTGGATGCACACTAGCTTTCGGAGCATCGCTATCACCTGATGAAGGAGTGACGCTCCGAAAGCTAGTGTGCTTCCAAATAAACCTGTTGGACTATAACCTGGTGTTGTGTGATTTTTAACTTTGTACACCTCAGTCTAACACTGGCATCTCCAAATTGAAATTAACAAAGGCTGTGTTGGAACTGACAATGACTGCACCGAAACTATCAACGATTCTGCAATATTTACAATAAACAAACTATGTTACAAAGAGAATAACCTCATCACTGGCCTATTATATTATAAAATATATAAAAGTATCTTGACATGTGCTCTGGGTGGAGAGAAGAATTGCAGGTGACTATTATGCTGTTGGTGTCTCTCTCTCCCCGGAGCTCCGGTATTTCCTTGTACAACAAACTGTCGTTGAACCCCAACTCTAACTCCAAGCCTGGTGATTTTCCCCACAACTTGGCACTATGAGCAGGGTTCTTATTACTGGTGCCCTAGTCGAAGGCCACGATCAGGGAGCTGAGGTAAGAACCAATTTGTACCCACAAATGGAAAGAGTCAGACCAGACCAAGTACACAGTTTAAAAGGTATACCAATTGTAATGTCTAACTTGCAAGAGTACTGAGTTAAGAAATTTAGGTGCATGCCTGTGGAGAATAAGCATTAACTGTGTAACAGTTGTAAAAACCTGCTGCTTGCGCTGAAACAGCCAGAGGACAAGGTAGTGCGTGTCTCAAAAACCCTACCCTAAACTGGCTGTTAAAGAGAGGTAGCCCCTTCAGGTGAAGGTTGGGATTTGAAGTGGGAATTGAGGTGCCAAGGGGACTAGGAGTTGTGAAGCACAAGTGGCAATATTTACATTGGACTCTGTAGGGGCAAACAACACAGAGTCCAGTTAAAGTTAAAAGTTGGATGCTGTTTGTACTTGTAAATTCCACTGCGGTGAGGAAGAGGAGCTGATCACTCTGACTCAATGGTACCAAGGTTGGGAGTGTGGACACTGTGAGTAACCGTGATACCCTGTCAGTCTGCAGTAGAATGAGAGAGCTTGAATAATGGCGGTGGCCAGGAGGGTAAAGAGTCCCACCAGTAGAGAGCACACCGGGCTAGAGTTAGGTTTCTGGGCCTATCTGGAGGCATTGGGTCAGTAGAGGTGGCCCGGAGGTATAGGGGTCCCAGTAGAGAGCGCATCCTACTGAGTCAGCATTCCCAGCTGATCGGTAGGTACCGAGTAGTAGTCGTGGCAGGGAGAGTAGAGAAGTCCCACCAGTTGACAGCACACCTTGCTAGGAGGCTGCTACAGCTGTACGGACAGTGCGAGGACAGTATTATTGGCCAGGGGTTAGAGAAGACCCCTTAGCAACACTTTACTGTTGGTGGTACCTGGGGTACACAATCTGCTAAATGGCAGATCAAAGTTTTAAGGGGGATACTGCAGGTTCTCTTATTGAGAAATACAAAGCAGACAGACAAGAGTTGATAGAGCAAATGAAGAAAAGCAGTTGGGATCTATCCCAGACATTAGCACAACAGAGAGAGTGGATAGATAAACAGAAAGGGAATAAAACTAAAAACTAATGTTAGTATACCAATTAGCAGGCCTAATTGAACAAGTGAGTCTCCACCTACTCATGGAGGCAAAGGGCCAGGAACAAGTTAAAGAGCTGGAGGACAGAATACAAGAGTTACAGCAGGAGCTAAGAAAGGTGCACAAAAATTCAGATGTGGATTCACTCCCTTCTTACGAGACTGTCCAGCAGAGACCAACTGCTCCATCTGTTGGACAAACCGTCCAAGAGTATAACTTAGTGCCAGTTACTAAAGGACGAACACACTTACAGCCCAAAGTGAATTATAAACCCTATATTATGTAAAGGGGCGCAGCAGCAAATTATGGCCTCCCTAGGCAAATTACAGCCCCAAAGCGCAAACACCAGGTTCTGGGAAGAACTGGATAGTGTATGAGTAGGGGACCAACTACACCTGAGAGACATACACCAGCTGGTCTGGGCAGCTTGCCCAGCAGACAAGTGGAGACAGGTAGCTGGCCCACCCGATGCCTCAGCAGCTTCAGGGAAGGATGGTGAACACATGCCAGCACCCTTACAGCCGAGATAGATGCCCAGCAGGCCCCCTTTGCCAATTTTAAAGAGGAAATCCAGATGGTGCTAGGAAATGCTCCCACAAACTGGAGCAAGATCACGACCACTAAGCAACTTAAAGGGAAAGGAGCTTCTGAGGATGTGGAATGATTATTTAGGGTTTATCAGGAATGCTCAGAGCAAGCGAACCCAGAACAGGGGACCAGGCATTCATCCAAGCTTTTGCAGATGTGCTCTCTGTAGCCCACCAAGCCATCCTGAAAATGAGAGTAATAATGTCCCAGGATTATGATGATCTAATTGAGTGGGCTAGTGGGGTGCAGGAGGCAGAAGCTCCTGCAATAAAGGCAAGACCTGACAAAGCAGCCTACCAGAATGGATGTGAGAGTAGAATAAAACTATCCTGCCACAACTGTGGCTGACAGGGGCACTTTGCTAGAGAATGTGGGGCCCCACAAGCGGGGAATAGAGCAGGGAACAATGTAAAATACTCTAGCCACTGCAACAGAATAGGACACATAGAAGCAGTGTGCTGGGAAAAGCATGGGGCACCCCTAAACACCACTCGGAACACCGTGGAAACGTGGGAGTCCTGAGGTCAGCAGAGCTGACAACCAGCTACCCCCATTTGTGAGGGTAAGGAAGAGGGAAGAATTTACGTGCCCGCAGTAATAGGAGGGAGGAAATGTGAAATGCTAGTAGACACAGGGGTGGCCGTATCTATCACAAACTTACCCTTACCCCACACAAATAAAATGATTCACTTAACCAGGATAGGAGGGGATAAAACACCAGCGAAACTACCCTTGTAGAAATAAACAATATATATATATATCTCCATGAAATTCTACGTATGCAAAAATAATGAGGGCACCATAATGGGCAATGACCTCATGAGAGAATATAATGTTCTAATCGATTGTACGAAAGGAAAATGGATTTGGCCCAGACAGGACGGTCAAAAGACTGAGATTGGGAAACTTACAAGTCACCTTGAAACTCTTAAAGTGGCTACAGTCACCAGTAGAGATTGGAACCATGAAATGGGGGGATTTGGAACCACCAGAGCATGGGCAGAAACCAAGTTAGATACAAATCTAGTTAACATAGACCTCATACGGGTATCCGGACGGGAGCAAAAGCCCCACCCAATAAAACCTGAAGCAGAAAAAGCAGTTTTGGAGATAGTGAAAGGACTAGTGAAACAGGGAATCATGAAAGAAACCACAAGTACAACTAATTCCCCAATGTCAAGATTAGAGTGGTGCTGGAAAAGCACAGCAGGCAGCATCCGAGGATAAGGAGAATCGGCGTTTCAGGCAAAAGCCCTTCAACAGGGATGAGGCTGGGTGCTTTGGGGGTGGAGAGATAAATGGGAGGGGATGGGGCTGGGGGTAAGGTAGCCGAGAGTGCAATAGGTGGTTGGAGGTGGGGGTGAAAGTGATAGGTCAGAGAGGAGGGTGGAGCGGATAGGTGGGAAGGAAGATTGACAGATGGGACAGGTCATGAGGATGGTGCTGAGCTGGAAGGTTGGAACTGGGATAAGGTGGGGGGGAGGGGAAATGAGGAAACTGGTGAAGTCCACATTGATGCCATGAGGTTGAAGGGCCCAAAGGCGGAAGATGAGGTGTTCTTCCTCCAGGTGTCGGGTGGTAAGGGACTGACGATGGAGGAGGCCCAGGACCTGCATGTCCTCAGCAGAGTGGGAGGGGGAGTTGAAATGTTCAGCCACGGGGCAGTGGGGTTGATTGGTGCGGGTGTCCCAGAGATATTCTCTGAAGCGCTCTGCGAGTAGGCGTCCAGTCTCCCCAGTGTAGTGAAGACCGCATCAGGAGCAACAGATACATGTAAATGACTTGTGGAAGTGCAGGTGAAACTTTGATGGATGTGGAAGGCTCCTTTGGGGCCTTGGACGGAGGTGAGGGGGGAGGTGTGGATGGAGGTTTTGCAATTCCTGCAGTGGCAGGGGAATGTGCCAGGAGGAGAGGGTGGGTTGTTAGGGGGCATGGGCCTGACGAGGTAATCGTGGAGGGAATGCTCCTCACGGAAAGCAGATAGAGGTAGGGAGGGAAATATATCTCTGGTGGTGGAGTCTGTTTGTAGGTGCCGAAAATGGCGGATGATGATGCAATGTTTGTGGAGGTTGGTGGAGCGGAAGGTGAGGACGAGGGGGTTCTGTCTTTGTTGCGGCTGGAACAGTGGGGCTTGAGGGCGGAGGTGCGAGACATGGATGCGATACGCTAGAGGGCATCATCAACCACATGGGAGGGGAAATTGCAGTCTTTAAAGAAAGAGGCCATCTGGTGTGTTCTGAGGTGGAACTGGTCCTCCTGGGAGCAGATGTGGCAGAGGCGGAGGCAGGGTGGGAAGAGGTGCAATCCAGGTAGCTGTGGGAGTTGGTGGGTTTGTAGAAAATGTCAGTGTTGAGTCGGTCACCGTTGATGGAGATGGAGAGGTCCAGGAAGGAGAGAGAGGTGTCAGAGATGGTCCAGGTGAATTTAAGGTCGGGATGGGAAGTGTTGGTGAAGTTGATGACCTGTTCAACCTCCTTGTGGGAGAACAAGGTGGCACCGATGCAGTCATAAATGTAATGGAGGAAAAGGTGGGTGCCGGTGTAACTCCGGAAGATAGACTGTTCCACGTAGCCGACAAAGAGACAGGATTAGCTGGAGCCCATGCAAGTGCCCATGGCTATCCCTTTCGTCTGGAAGTAGTAGGAGGATTCGAAGGAGACTTTTTTGAGGGTGAGGACCAGTTCAGCCAAATGAATAAGTGTCTGTGGAAGGGTATTAGTGGGGACGTTAGAATAGGAAGAAACAGAGGGCTTGGAGGCCCGGGTTATGGTGGATGGAGGTGCAAAGGGATTGGATGCCCGTGGTGAAGATGAGGTGTTGGGGGCTAGGAAAACAGAAGTCTTGGAGGAGGTGGAGGGCGTGGGTGGTGTCCTGAACATATGTGGGGAGTTTCTGGACCAGGGGGATAAGACAGTATCGAGATAAGTGGAGATGAATTCGGTGGGGCAGAAGCAGGCTGAGACGATGGGTCAGCCAGGGTAGTCAGGCTTGTGGATCTTGGGTAAGAGGCAAAATTGGGGTTCCCAAACTATGAAGTTGGAAGCTGTGGGTGGGAGATCACCTGAGGTGATGAGGTTGTGTACGGTTTGGGAGTTGATGGTTTGGTGATGGTGGGTGAGGTAATGGTCAAGGGGGCAGTAGGAGGAGCCAGTTGGCATCTGGCTTCAGCTGTGTAGAGGTCAGTGCACTAAAGTACCACTGCAACCCGCCTTGCCTGCTGGTTTGATGGTGAGGTTGGGGTTGGAGCAGAGGGAGTGGAGGGCTGCGTGTTGTGAGGGTGAGAGGTTGGAGTGGGGAGGGGGGTAGACAGGGGTAGAGAGGGGATAAAGAGGGGACAATTCCCCAACGTGGCCAGTAATAAAGCCTGATGGGAGCTACAGGCTCACCATTGATTGGACAGGACTAAATAAGGTTTGCTGAAGAAGGGCTTATGCCCGAAACGTCGATTCTCCTGCTCCTTGGATGCTGCCTGACCTGCTGCGCTTTTCCAGCAACACATTTTTCAGCTCTAAATAAGGTCACCCCCAAATTGCACTCCATTGTAGCAGACCCCTCCACCATTTTAAAGGGCTTGGTCCTCGAACACAAGATATTTACTGTTTTAGACACAGCCAACGGGTTCTGGTCTATCCCATTACACCATGAGTCCCAGAATAAATTCGCTTTTACAGTAAGGGAAAGGCAGTACACATGGACTCTCCTGCTACAAGGGTTTCACAATTGCCCAACTATTTTCCACAGGGTGATGAACGACATTCCAAAGAGAATGATTTACCAGAGGGTAGCACTGCCCTCCAATATGTAGATGATATCCTAATTGCCTCAGAATCCGAGTCAGGACACCAGGAAGCTTTATGTCTAGTATTACAGGAATTGTCAACTGCAGGGTTAAAAGTTAGCCCCACAAAGGCACTAATTGGCAAACTACAAGTCTTATACCTGGGACACCTTATATCCCAGGGACTCAAAGAAATGCCCAATGACCACAAGAAGGCAAAGCAACAGATGCCACGACCTCCACTGTCAGGGGAGTCAGAAAGGTCTTGGGGCTATTCAACTACAGTTGGAGCCTGAAACCCGAGTTCGCAAAATTGGCTGAACCGATCCAGAGATTAATTAAAGGTGGCAAGCCCGCCTTGGAACCTGTAACTTGGGGGCCAGAACAGGAGGAGACATACAGTCAGCTTAAAATTCGACTCATATTGGCCCCCGGTCTAGGGCTGCCAGATCCCAGCAAGGATTTTCACATCCACTGTAATAATGAGGGATGATTATACTCTGCAGTGGTCACCCATGACCACGGTAGCAGGAGAAGGCTCGTAGGGTACTACTCAACTACAGAAGGGCCAGTATGCACTGGGTTGCCCAGGCGCATAGCAGCCTTAGACTATGCTGCTTGGGCCGTTGGGTTAGTGAACACATAGTAATGACAGGGAATATTATCCTCCAATGAAACACATTCTAGTAGAGATGCTAAACAGAGGGGAACTGAGGGCCGTTTCCAATATGAGAAAGGCAAAGTGGGAGGCAATTATTTTACCCTCAAGTCAGTCTGTGGTAATAGTTAGGGATCGGGGAGAAAACCCAGCTAAGGGAATTATAGACCCGGTGGAATCCCACAACTGTGAGGATATAGAAGAGGATGAAGATGGGTGGAGAGTAAAAGATACGCCCCAGTCACAGCTGAGGAGACCCTCTTCGTGGACAGGCCACGAAAATATGTAGCAGGGTTGCCCCAATCAGGATGGGTTGTGGTAAATGATAAGTTAGAAACAGTTGTGTCCAGAAGGATTGATGGAAGTGAGTTCGCACAGGTAGCAGAACGTGGCATTGCCAAAGCACATGAACTAGCAAAAGGAAAAATTGTGAATATATATACAGACAGTCAACATGCCTTCGGTATAGTCCATGACTATATGGTGGCATGAGGTAGAAGAGGGTTCATCAACACAGGGGGAGCCCCTATCAGACACCAATTAAGAATTCAGACACTATTGTGTGCCAGTGAACCGTCAAAAGAGGCTCAGTAATAAAAATAAAAGCCCATCAAAAGGAGCCAGCAAAGGAGAGTCCAGGTTGGCTAAAATTCAAAGGAAACCAGGCAGCAGACCGAGCAGCTCAGAAAGCCCTAGAACAAGAAGCCATTGGCAATAGCCACTATTGAACTAGCAAAAGACGCTATCCAAATACAGCAGCTCCAGGAGGACCACCCCACAGGAAGAAAGAGAGAAAGAGAGAGAGAGAATTGGGAACTGCAGGGGGCATTCAAAGGAGAGGATAGTGTCTGGAGGCGAGCAGACAAGGTGGCAGCACCAGCGTGTATACAGAACACATTGTTTGAACTGTACCACGTGCTCTCCTATACAGGTATAGAGGCCATGATAGCAAGCCGAGGGAGAGCGCGGTGGTGGAAGGGAATGGGAACAGACGTGACAAAATACTGTCGCAGATGGCATGGTTTGTGCACAACATAACCCAGGGAGAGCCAATAAAAGTTAGGATGGGACACCAGCCCAGATCAAGAAGACCCTGGGAACACTTTCAGATAGATTTCACTGGGCCACCACCACCTTCCCATGGAAAAATGTACTGCCTGGTCATCATAGACCAAATCACCCTGTGGGTAGAGTCATTCCCAAAAGCTGCACTGTAGCCAGAATATTAGCAGAGGAGGTAATCTCAAGGTGAGGGGTACCCCTCCAGATTGACTCCAACCAAGGAATGCATTTTACAGGCAAGGTTATGAAGACTGTCTGCCAATTACTCAGTATTAGACAAACATTTCACATTCTCTATCACCCCAGACCTCAGGGAAGGTAGACAGAATGAATAGAATGCTCAAAAATACTTTAGCCACAGCTATGCACACCACAGGAGAACATGGGCTGAAGTGCTGCCAGCCATGCTAATGAAATTAAGAGCCATCACAAATCAAACAACCGGGCTATCACCAGATGAATTAATGACCGGGGGAGCAATGCAATTGTCAGAGACAATAATCACAGGTGGCATCACTGTGGGTTCACTAAAAGACAAAAGTCGATGGTATGTGTTAACATGGTGCCACTGTTTAAGAAAGGTGGCAAGGACAAGCCAGGGAACTATAGACCAGTGAGCCTGACATTGGTGGCGGACAAGTTATTGGAGGGAATCCTGAGGGACAGGACGTACATATATTTGGAAAGGCAAGGATCGATTAGGAATAGTCAACATGGCTTTGTACGTGGGAAATAATGTCTCACAAACTTGAGTCAGTTTTTTGAAGAAGTAACAAAGAGGATTGATGAGGGCAGAGCATTAGATGTGATCTATATGGACTTCAGTAAGGTGAGCAAGGTCAGATCTCATGGGAATACAGGGAGAACTCGCCATTTGGATACAGAACTGGCTCAAAGGTAGGAGACAGAGGGTGGTGCTGTTTTTCAGACTGGAGGCCTGTGACCAGTGGAGTGCCACAAGGATCAGTGCTGGGTCCACTACTTTTCATCATTTATATAAATGATTTGGATGTGAGCATAAGAGGTACAGTTAGTAAGTTTGCAGATGACACCAGAATTGGAGGTGTAGTGGACAGCGAAGAAGGTTACCTCAGATTATAATGGGATCGTGATCACATGGGCCAATGGGCTGAGAAATGGCAGATGGAGTTTAATTTAGATAAATGCGAGGTGCTGCATTGGCTGTACAGGACATTGGTTAGGCCACTGTTGAAATATTGCATGCAATTCTGGTCTCCTTCCTATCAAAAAGATGTTGGGAAACTTGAAAGGGTTCAAAAAAGATTTACAAGGATGTTGCCAGGGTTGGAGGATTTGAGCCATAAGGAGAGGGTGAATAGGCAGGGGCTGTTTTCCCTGGAGCGTCGGAGGCTGAAGGGTGACCTGATAGAGATTTATAAGATCATGAGGGGCATGGATATGGTAAATAGGCAAAGTCTTTTCCCTGGGATAGGGGAGTCCAGAACTAGAGGGCATAGGTTTAGGATGAGAGGGATAAGATATAAAAGAGACCTAAGAGGCAACGTTTCCACTTCGAGGGTGGTACATGTATGGAATGAGCAGCCAGAGGAAGTGTTGTAGACTGGTACAATTGCAACATTTAAAAGACATCTGGATAGGTATATGAATAGGAAGGTTTTGGAGGGATATGGGCCAGGTGCTAGCAGGTGGCACTAGATTGGGTTAGGATATCTGGTCGGCATGGACGAGCTGGACCGAAGGGTCTGTTTCTTTGCTGTACATCTCTATGACTTTATGAGATAGAATTAAGTACCCAATTGAAAGGGATGCGGAAATCTGTAATTGACAAATAGGACTATAAGGACAAGGCAGGGGAACTCTAAATCTTTCCTGAGGTCCCAGCAGCAGGAAGCCGCATCCTGGTGCGAGTACTGCCTGACAAACCAGGCTTTGCCCCAAGACAATAACCATGCTGAAATTAACAAAGGCTACACTGGAACTGACAATGACTGCACCGAAACTATCAACAATTCTGCAATGTTTACAATAAACAAACTATGTTACAAAGATAATAACTTCATCACTGACCTATTATATTGCAAAATGTATAAAAGTATCTTGACATGTGCTCTGGGTGGAGAGACGAATTGCAGCTCATTCCTGATGAAGGGCTTTTGCCCAAAATGTCGATTTTCCTGCTCCTCGGATGCTGTATGTCCTGCTGTGCTTTTCCAGCAGCACACTCTCGACTGTAATCTCGAGCAGCTGCAGTACTCACTTTCGCCTTACAGAATCACAGCTGACCACTGTGCTGTTGGTGTCTTTCTCTCCGCGAAGCTCTGGTATTTCCTTGGATAATGAACTCTGCTGTTGAACCCTTGGTTCTGACTCAGAGGCTGATGATTTTCCCCACAACATGTTTAAACCAAGGCTGTAATAAGGTCCAGAGCTGAGTGGCCCTGGCAGAAGCCAAACTGGGCATCACTGAGAGGATTATTGCTGAGCAGGTGCTGCTTGTTGGCACTGTTCCAACACCTTCTATCACTTTTCTGATGATCGAGAGGAAACTGATGGGATGGTAATTGCCTGGGTTGGATTTGTCCTGCTTGATACATACAGGATATAACTTGGGAAATTCTCCACATTGTTGGGTAGATACCAGTGTTGCAACTGTACTGGAACAGCTTGGCTCCAACTGTTCTGTGATATCATGTTGAGTGAATCGAATTGGCTGAAGACTAGTATCTGTAATACTAGGGACCACTGAAGGAGGCAGAGATGGATCATCCACTCAGCACTTCTGGCTGAAATTTTCTGCGAAAGCTTCAGCCTTGTCTTTTGCACTAATGTGCTGGGCTCTTCATCACTGGGGATGGGGATATTTGTGGACTCTCCTCCTCCAGTGGATTGTTTAATTGTCCACCACTATTCACAACTGGGATGCGGTAGGACTGCAGAGCTTAGATCTGATCCATGAGTTGTGGCTGCTTAGCTCCATCATTTTTTGTTTATACTCTTTGGCATGCAAGTAGTCCTGTTTGGTCATTTCACCAGGTTGACACCTCACCTTCAGGTATGCTTGCTGCTGCTCCTGACATTCCCTCCTGCACTCTGCATTGAACCAGGGTTCATCCTCGGCTTGATAGTTATGGTTGAGTGGGGATGTGCTCGGCCATGAAGTCTCAGATTGTGCTGGAGTACAATTCTGCTACTGTTAATGGCCCACAACACCTCATGGATGCCCAGTCTGGAGTTGTTCGAAGTCTGCCCCATTTAGCACGGCGATAGTGCCATCCAACATGATGGATGTTATTCTCAATATGACAGCAGGAATTAGTCTCCACAAGGACAGTACGCTGGTCACTCTTACCAATACTATCATGGACAGATACATCTGCAGCCGACAGATTGGTCAGGATGAGTTCAATTATGTTTTTTCCTCTTGTTGGTTCCCTAACTATCTGCTGCAGACCCAGTCCAGCAGCTATGCCTTTAGGACCAGACCAGCTCGACCTGTAGTACCGGAGCCACTCTTGATGGTGGACATTGAAATCCCCAATCCAGAGTACATTTTGTGCACTTGCCATTCTCAATGCTTCCTCTACATATTGTTCAATGTGAAGGAGTACCAATTCATCAGCTAAGGGAGGATGGTACATGGTAATCCGCAGGAGGTTTCCTTGCCCGTGTTTAACCTGAAGCGATGAGACTTCATGGGGTAGATAGTCACTGTTGAGGACTCCCATAGCAATTCCATCCCGACGGTATACCTCTGTGCTGCCACTCTGCTGGGTCTGTCCTGCTGGTGGTGTGAAAGGACATATGAAATGATGGTGATGTCTGGGACATTGCCTGGAAGGTATGATTCTGTGAGTATGACTATGTCAGGCTGTTGCTTAACTAGTCTATGAGACAGCTCTCTCAGTTTTGGCACTAGCGCCCAGATGTTAGTGAGAAGGATTTTGCAGGGTTTACAGAGCTGTTTCTGCCATTGTCTTTTTTGGTGTCTAGGTCGATGCCAGGTTATCCGCCCACTTTCATTTCTGAGACATCATAGCGATTGGTACGCGTGCGAGCAGCAGCGGAGATAAGACGAACCCGGAAGACTGCAGCTAAGGTAAGGCAGTTTTTAAAAACATTATTACCGGTAGCGGACAGCGGTGTTTTCCCTTTCACAGAAGGAGCGGGAGCAGCGGGGGAAGTGACGAGGACCAGAGGGACAGCCGGGAAGGAAAGCAGTGACCATATATATCAGCAAGGCGGCTAAACCCGAGACTCTACAACTGTAGAGTTTCCCATCCACCCTCCTCCTCTAACATAATAATAAGACCCGTTGTGGTAAGTAGGTAAGTGCTGCATTTTGCTTGTTCTATTCTTTAGACCTAGTTTTTAAAAAAAAAATGTTACTTTTAGAGGGATGGCAGTGAAGGCAGTGCAATGTTCCTCTTGCAACATGTTTGAGGTGAGGGATGCCATGGTCGTCCCTGCTGATTACACTTGCAGGAAGTGCACCCATCTCCAGCTCCTCCAAGACCGTGTTAGGGAACTGGAGCTGGAGTTGGATGAACCTAGGATCATTCGGGAGGCAAAAGGGGTCATAGATCGGAGCTTTAGGGAAGTAGTTACTCCAAAGATTGCAGACAGATGGGTGACAGTGAGGGGGACTGGGAGGAAGCAGCCAGTGCAGGGACCCCCTGCGGCCGTCCCCCACAAGAACAAGTATACCGTTATGGGGGGGGGGGGGGGGACTTACCAGGGGTAAGCAATGGGTTTCAGGCCTCTGGCACGGAGCCTGTCCCCGTTGCTCAGAAGGGAAGGGTGGAGAAGAGCAGAGCAATAGTTATTGGGGCCTCCCAGGTGCAAGGGTCTCTGATCGTGTTTTCCGGGTCCTTAGGGGGGAGGGGGAGCAGCCCGAAGTCGTGGTCCACATTGGCACCAACGACATAGGTAGGAAGAGGGCTGAGGATGTTAGGCAGGCTTTCAGGGAGCTAGGTTGGAAGCTCAAAGTTAGAACAAACAGAGTTGTTGTCTCTGGTTAGTTACCCGTGCCACGTGATAGAGAGTCGAGGAATAGTGACAGAGAACAGTTAAATGCGTGGCTACAGGAATGGTGCAGGAGGGAGGGATTCCGGTATCTGGATAAATCTGGATAACTGGGGTTCTTTCTGGGGAAGGTGGGACCTCTATAAACAGGATGGTCTACACTTGGGGAAGGTTTAAACTAACTCTGCAGGGGCATGGGAACCTAGACTGTAGCTTTAGGGTGCAGGACCTAGAGTGTAGGGAGGTTAGGAACATGGCATCAATCTCAAAGGAGGGTGCCTGTAAACAGGAAAGTGGCTTGAAGTGTGTATACTTCAATGCAAGAAGTATACGAAATAAGGTAGGTGAACTTGCAGCATGGTACCTGGGATTTCAATGTTGTGGCTATTATGGAGACATGGGTAGAACAGGGACAGGATTGGCTGTTGCAGGTTCCAGGGTTTAAATCTTTTAGTAGGGTCAGAAGTGGGGGTAAAAGAGGGGGAGGTGTGGCATTGCTTGTCAAAGATAGTATTACAGCGGTGGAAAGGACGATGGATGAAGACTTGCCATCTGAGGTAGTTTGGGCTGAGGTTAGGAATAGGAAACGTGAGGTCACCCTGATAGGAGATTTCTACAGGCCTCCTAATAGTCCTAGAGACGTAGAAGAAAGGATTGCGAGGATGATTCAGGAGAAGAGTGAAAGTAATAGAGTGGTTGTTATGGGGGACTTTAACTTTCCAGATATTGACTGGGAAAGCTA
>NC_057725.1:22628948-22642142 GCF_004010195.1 Chiloscyllium plagiosum | reverse complement strand
AGGGATTAAATCAAAATAGAGTTGGAGGGAGAAATGATGCACTCCACTCCCTGCGGCGCCCACCTCTCCCTGAACAACTCCAGGGTGTTGGTTGACACCGCGTGCTCCTTCTCCAAGGACACCCGGGCTCTAACGTAACCGCGGAAGAGGGGCAGGCAGTCGGCCCTAACGACTCCCTCCACGGCCCGCTGCCTGGACCTGTTGATGGCCAGTTTGGCCAGTCCCAGGAGCAGACCCACGAGGAGGTCTTCAGACCTGCCCTCCTTCCTCCGTACCGGGTGCCCAAAGATCAGGAACGTGGGACTGAAGTGCAACCAAAAGCAGAGGAGGAGGTTTTTCAGAAAATCAAAAAGTGAGTGCAAACGCCCACACCCAATATACACGTGGTCCACGGACTCCACGGCGCCACAGAACAAGCAGTTGGGCTGGGAGTCCGTGAACCACCGCAATCTGCGGTTGCAGGGGACTGCTGCGTGCAGCACCCTCCACCCCAGATCCCCGAGAGAAAGGGGGAGGACTCCCGCGTAGAGAGCCCTCCACTGGGGATCCCCAATGCCCGGTGGCAAATGGGCATGCCAAGGCGTGTCCAGACGGGGGGATGAGGGAGAAGAGGTGGACGGTGTGCAGCAGCAGTCTATTTTCCTCTGGTTATTTTTTTTTTGTTTAGCCACCTGTTTTATTGTTTTTAAATTAACCCCCACACTACCGCCTAACCGCCTAACCCCCACACTACCGCCTAACCCCAGCACCCATGGTGTGTGTGTGCAGGTGTGAGACACAGTGAAAGACACAAAGTGCACGAATCTTTATTCAATTTCCACCACCAGGAAGGTAGGAAAACATCCGAGTGGCCAGTGACAAGCACTGCCCTTCACATCAAAGGGCAGTGCTGTGTGATCAAAACAGTGAAGGGGAGGGTAAGGACTAAATCAAAATAGAGTTGGAGGGGGAAATAACGCACTCCACTCCCTGCGGCGCCCACCTCTCCCTGAACGACTCCAGGGTGTTGGTGGACACTGCGTGCTCCTTCTTCAAGGACACCCGGGCCCTAACATAACCGCGGAAGAGGGCAGGCAGTCGGCCCTAATGAGCCCCTCCACGGCCCGCTGCCTGGACCTGTTGATGGCCAGTTTGGCCAGGCCCAGGAGCAGACCCACAAGGAGGTCTTCAGACCTGCCCTCCCTCCTCCGTACCGGGTGCCCGAAGATCAGGAGCGTAGGACTGAAGTGCAACCAAAAGCAGAGGAGGAGGTTTTTAAGAAAATCAAAAAGAGAGTGCAAATGCCCACACCCAATATATACATGGTCCATGGACTCCACAGCGCCACAGACCAAGCAGTTGGGCTGGGTGTCCGTGAACCACCGCAATCTGCGGTTGCAGGGGACCGCTGCATGCAGCACCCTCCACCCCAGATCCCTGAGAGATAGTGGGAGGACTCCCGCGTAGAGAGCTCTCCACTGGGGATCCCCACCGCCCGGTGGCAAATGAGCACGCCAAGGCGTGTCCGGACGGTGGATGAGGGAGAAGAGGTGGACGGTGTGCAGCAGCAGTCTATATAGGGCCTGCCTTTTTACCCTCTGGAAGGGAACAAAATTAAAATTCCGGAGGCGGCTCAGGTTGTGGGGCACAGGCTCCCGCGGGAAGTACGGGACCTTGGGGCCAATGTGGAATTCCGTCCGGGCTGGGGTGAGCGCGGATGGGATCCCACCGCATACCTGAGTGTCCTCCAACTGGTGCACAACGTCGGGTCCGAGCACCGCCGTTTTAAGGTGTCGGATGGCGGTGGCCACGTACTGGACATCCACCGCTGCCTTGCTCGCTATGTCCTGCAGCAGTGTCCATCCCAGGGCCCTGGCACCCAGCACGTCCCCGACCCGGGTCACCCTCGCCGCCACGGCCCTCCCCTCCGACAGCCACTCGAACCCCCGAGTAAAGAGGTGCGGAATCCTGAGCAACGGCTCCCTGACGACAGCCGCTACTCCTGCCCGAGGGTAGGCGTGGTGCGATTCGACCATGTTCCAGAGAGTGATCAGGTCCTGGTAAAAGACAGGCAGCGTCTTGAGTGTGACCTCATGGTCGATGAACTGGAGCTGCGTGTCGTAGTTGAGGTTACGCACCTGGCGGAAAAAATGTCGCCAGGGTGCACCACCTAGGAGGAGGCTCGACGTAAAGGTATCGCTGCAAGGTCTGAAGGCGGAACGTCGCGACCTGGGTGCGGACACACACCAGCGACTGACCGCCCTCCTCAATAGGGAGATTCAGAACCTGCGCAGCGACCGAGTGTATCTTTTTGTCCCAGAAGAAGTCGACCAACGTTCTCTGGATGTCAGCGACAAAGGAGGGAGCAAAGTGACCATCCGGTACCACACTGGCAGCCACCAGCTGGTTTATGACCAGCACTCGACTGCTGTAAGATAGCACTCGGAGCAGTCCTGTCCAGCGGCCTAGGCGAGCCGAGACTTTGGCCTAAAGCTCCTACCAATTGGCCGGCCAGGATTCCTCAGCCGGGCTGAGGTAGACCCCCAGATAGAGGAGATGGGTGGTACTCCAGCTGAACCCCCGTAACTCCTCCGGCAGAGAGTCCACCCGCCACGGACCGACCAGTAGTCCGGAACATTTGGCCCAGTTGATCCTGGCGGAAGACGCTGCCGAGTACACGGCCTGGCACTCGCGCATCCTCCCCAGGTCAACCTGGTCGGTGAACGTGAGGAGCACTTCGTCGGCATAGGCCGCGAGGACCATCCCCATGCCCACGCCGCGCAGAACCAGCCCCGACAACCTCCTCCGCAAGAGGCTTGGAGAGGGTGGACGCTAGGAAATTGTTTCCGTTAGGCGAGGAGACTAGGACCCATGGACACAGCCTTAGAATTAGAGGGGGTAAATTCAGAACAGAAATGCGGAGACATTTCTTCAGCCAGAGAGTGGTGGGCCTGTGGAATTCATTGCCGCAGAGTGCAGTGGAGGCCGGGATGCTAAGGGCTACGGGGAGAATGTGGGTAAGTGGAGTTGAAATGCCCACCAGCCATGATTGAATGGCGGTGTGGACTCGATGGGCCGAATGGCCTTACTTCCGCTACTATGTCTTATGGTCTTATAGGCGCAGGAAAGGCTCCACGCACAGGGAATACAGCTGGCCGGACAGGGGGAAGCCTTGATGCACTCCCCTCCCGAAGCGAAGGGGCGCCGTCAGGGACCCGTTAACTTTAACCAGACACACTGCGGCGGCGTACAAAAGTTGGATCTGGGCGGCGAACTGCGTCCCGAACCCGAATGCCCCCAGAGTCCCGAGCAGGTACTCGTGATCGACCCTGTCGAACGTCTTCTCCTGGTCGAGAGACAGGAAGGCGCTCGGCAAACCAGCCCGTCGACAGAAATGAATCAGGTCCCGGACCAGGTGGACGTTGTCGTGTATCCTCCGGCCCGGGACCGTGTAGGACTGGTCCGGGTGAATCATGTGGGCCAGCACGGAGGCCAGGCGAGAAGACAACACCCTGGCAAAGATTTTGTAATCCGTGCTGAGGAGGGAGACTGGACGCCAGTTCTTCTGTCCAGCCCTGAGGACTTGCCCCTCGAAGAGCCGGTCGAAGGCGCCGGTCAGCTCCTCTAAAGTGATGGGAGCGTCGAGCCTTCCGGTGTCCTCCGGGCCGAGCTGCGGCAGGTCCTCCCACAGAACTCTGCGAGCATCCTCGCTGGACGGATCCGGAGAGAACAGAGCCGTGTAATAGTTTCGGACGCGGGACCTGATACCCTCCGGATCCGAGGCGAGGGACCTGTCGTCGGCCAGCAGCACAAGGAGCTGCTGACGGGTGCCACGCCTTTTTTCCAGCGAGTAGAAGAAGGGGGAGCCGCGGTCCAGGTCCTGGATCTGCGACCTCACATACGCACCCCGAGCCCCGACGAGCCGCAGGTCCCGGAGCGCGACCTTCTTCTCTTCGTATGCCCCGCGCAGGGCTGGGTCCGCGTCGGGCTGACTGAGGCGTGACTTCAGGTCGAGCATCTTCCTCTCCAAATTTCCGATCCTGGATTTCCGCCTCTTTGTCGACCCCCTCGCGTACTCCTGACAGAAGATGTGGACGTGAGCCTTGCTCACGTCCCACCATAGCCTCAGGGAGGCGAAGCTTCCCCGCTTCCTTCTCCAGCCGGCCCAGAAACGACGAAACGAGTCCCGGAACCGCTCGTCCTCCAGCAGCAGGTTGTTAAAGTGCCAGTACGCGGAGCCGAGCCTGGCGCCGAACGGAAGGAGTTCCGCCCACACCAGGTCCATGCACGACACCTGCCGCTTGGAGGCCTTCGGAAAACAGGATGTGTACGCCCGCGAAACGTACAGGCGGTCGATCTGGACGCTCTGACCCCAGGCCTCACGAAGGTGAAGGCGATGGAGTCGGGATGGAGATTCCGCCAGATGTCCACCAGGTCGAAGGACTTGAACAAGTCCCCCAACCTCCTCCCCGACGCCCAACCGGTGCGGGCACCGCCGTGGTCCCTGCCCTCGAGGACGCAGTTAAAATCTCCCCCGAGGACAACGCACTGGTTCTCGTTGATGGAGGCGAGATGAGCGGACACTTCTTCGAAGAAGCTCGCTTGCCTTGGCCTGGCCAGGGGAGCGTAGACGTTCATCAAGTGAAGCACCGCGCCCCCCTGAACCGTCAGGTGAAGCAAACAGCCTGACACGGGCTCCCTGACCCCCAAGATCTCTGGCTGAAAATGCAGGGCCAACCAGATAGCCACCCCGCCAGATCTGCGGGTGAGGTGACTCATGTAGACCCCTCCCTCGCGACTCCAGGAGCCAGGTGGCTTCGTCTCCCGGGGTAGTGTGGGTTTCTTGCAGGAAGCACACCGCATACCTCCCGTCCCGAAGGACCGAGAGGGTCTGGAATCTGCGCTGTGACTCCCTGCTGCCGTTGATGTTGAGGCTGGCTATAGTTGTCTCCATGTCGTAGATTCTTAATTCCAGATTTTTTTTATTGAATTCAATTTCCACCACCTGCCTTGGCTGGATTCAGACCCAGGTCCCCAGAACATTAGGTGAATTTCTGGATTAATAATCTAGAGATAATACCACTAGGCCAAAATGGCCTTGGGGGGGGGGGGGGATTCCAGGATTTTGACCCAGCATAGTGAAGAAACTACAATATATTTCCAAGTCAGGATGATGAGTGGCTTGGAGGCATATTTACAGTACACAACCGGGCTTCTTTTTCTGAACCTACTTTAAAAATTGTACCTTGTAGTTTATATTCCCTCATCTCATTCTTCTTGCCAAAATGAATTACTTCACACTCCCGCAATAAATTTCATCTGCAAAATGTCTTACCTATTTCACCACACAATGACACCCTGAAGTCTCTAACTATCCTGTTTGCTATTATACCAATTATTATCATCCTCAAACTTCAAAGTTAGGCTTACAACACAAATTCCAAGTCATTGATATAGATTTACAATAGCAGTGGTCCTTCTATTAACCCCATGGAGTGTTGCTTTTCAAACTGGAGGCCTGTGACCAGCGGTGTGCCACAAGGATCGGTGCTTGGTCTACTGTTTTTTGTCATTTATATAAGTGATTTGGATGTGAACATAGGAAGTATGGAGTCATAGAGATGTACAGCATGGAAACAGACCCTTCAGTCCTGGTTAGTAAGTTTGCAGATGACACCAAAATTGGAGCTGTAGCAGACAACGAAAGTTATCTTCGAATACAACAGGATCTTGATCAGATGGGCAATGAGCAGCGGAGTGGCAGATAGAGTTTAATTTAGATAAATGTGAGGTGCTGCATTTTGGAAAGGTAAATCATGGCAGAACTTATGCACTTAATGGTAAGGTCCTGAACAAACAGACCTTGGAGTGCAGGTTCATTATTCCTTGAAAGTGGAGTTACAGGTGGACAGGATAGTGAAGGTGGCTTTTGGAGTTGAGGGGTCATGTTGTGGCTGTACTGGACATTGGTTAGGCACTTTTTCAACATTGCATTCAGTTCTGGTCTCCCTGCTATAGGAAGGATGTTTTGAAACTTGAAAAGATTTACAAAGATGCCACCAGGGTTGGAGGGTTTGGGCTATAGGGAGAGGCTGGGTCAATTTTCCCTGTAGTGTCCGAGACTGTGGGGTGACCTTATAAAGATTTATAAAACCATAAGGGGCATGGATAAGGTATTTTCCCCAGGGTGAGGAGAACAAAAACTAGAGTTCATAGGTTGAAGGTTAGAGGGGAAAATTTAAAAGTGACCTAAGGGGCAACTTTTTCATGCAGAGGGTGGTGCATGTATGGAATAAGCTGCCAGAGAAAGTGGAGGTAGCCAGTACAATTACAACACTTAAAAGACAGGATTCGTTGGTTGTCTGGATTGGTATTTGGATAGGAAGGGTTGAGGGGGATATGGGCCAAATGTTGGCAAATGGGACTAGATTTATTTGGGATATGTGGTCAGCGTGGACCAGTTGGACCTATTACCATGCTGTACAACTGTATAACTACGAGAATCACTGTACACTTAAATAAAATAAAGAATGTCAATGCTGGTGATCTGAAACTGAAACAGGAGTGTTGGGGAAACTCAAAGTCTGGTAGAATCTGTGAGGAGAAAACTGAGTTAGGGTTTCGAGTCTAGTGACCCTTCATCAGAACAGAAAGCAGCTGGGAAATTTATGCTGATGACAGATGGTGAGGGAAAGGAGTGAATAGATGGAGATCTTACCCAGAGAAAGATAATAAAAAGGAGAAGGGATTGCTGATGATAGGCTGGGAGAAAGATAAATGTTCAACGGATGTTAATGGGAAGTGTGACAGTTGAAAACATGTTGGCTGTGCTGGGAGAATATAACTTTCAGATATTGGGGTGGGTAACAAACACGGATGAAGATGTTCACACTCAATTGTTAAATTCAATGTTGAATTCTGAGGACTATTTGGAAGATAAGGTGGAATTCCTTTAGCTTGCATTGAGCTTTACTGCAGCAGATGAGAGACAGAAATATTGGCATGGGAACATAGTGGTGTGTTGAAGTGGCAGGCAGTTGGAAGCTTGGGGTCATTTTTACAGATAAAGTGGAGGTGTTTGGCAAAGTGGTCACACATTTTGTGTTTTGTCTCCCCACTGCAGAGGAAACCACATTGTGCACAGAGAATACAGCAGTCCAAATTGGGTGAAGTGCAGGTAAATCACTGTTGAAGGCCACTGTACTCTTCTCTATGCTTAAAATCAGCAATTCACCAATACAGTGTGTTCTGTAGCCAATCCTGCATCTGCACTTCCATTGCCCCTATAATCCAATTAACTTTTATTTGGTGAAGAAGTTTATGATTTATTATAAACTTGTGCTTCATTAAATGACTTCTAAAAGTCTATATACAAATCAACTACATGATGCTCAATAACCCTCTGCATTACTTCCTTAAAGTACTCACTCAAGCTAATCAAACTTGAAACCAGAAGAATTGCAGATGCTGGAAATCTGAAACAAAAACAGAAATTTCTGTAAAATCTCACAGGTTTGGCATCATCTATGCTGAATCGAAGTTCTGAAGCAAAGTCACTAGACCCAAAATGGTAAATCTATTTTCTCTCCACAGATGCTGCCAGACCTGCTGAGCTTTTTCAGCAATTTGTGTTTTTGTTTAATCAAACCTGATTTGCCTTTTAACAAAGTCATGCTGGCTTTAATTTATTAACCATTTGTTTCACAAAACTATCTCAAATTGTCTCTGAAAGTTTCTCCAGGTACACTGGGCAAACTGATTAATAATAGTATTTTAAAGGAAATAACATTTGCAATCCTCCACAAACAATACATACACAAGATTTGAAGGTGCTGGTGTTGGACTGGGGTGTACAAAGTTAAAAATCACAACACCAGGTTATAGTCCAACAGGTTTATGTGAAAGCACTAGCTTTCGGAGCAATTCTCCTTCATCAGGTGGTTATCATACACTACTATTAGGAAGTTTCAGCATTTTTTGACTTTTTTCACTTTGAATATTGCCAACTATTAAATACTTTCTCTTTATGTTTTTATCGTATTTAATTTCTCTACTGCCTCATTTACTGCAGCAGATTGGCCATGTCCAATCTTGGGTGAATACTGATACAAATGACTAATCCAGTACTCAGCATACAGAAAGTATTCGTTTTCCCCGTCCTTCAACATCATTTTTATCATTTGTTCTGTTTTTTTGTAAACATAGAGGTAACTAGTTCCCATTTTGAAAGCAGACAGACTTGAATTTATATACCAATTTTCATGTCCAAAGTTCATCGCAATGTGTTTTTAAAGCTGAAAATGTAGAGTCATGGTGATGTATAGCACGGTAACAGACCCTTCGATCCAACTCGTCCATGCTGACCAGGTTTCCCAAACTAAACTAGTCCCATTTGCCTGCGTTTGACCCATGTCCCTCTAAACTTTTCGTATTCATGTACTTATCGAAATGTCTTTTAAATGTTCTAACTTTAGAAATTTACTCACTAACCTAACCAGTCTGCACCCCCAGCAAGTCCCACAAACAGCAATGTGCTACTAACTAAATACGCAATTAATTATGTTAATTTTGAGGTTATAAATAAGAAAATAAGTTGTACAGGCCAATATACATAACTCCCTGGCATTTAGAAATCGTGTCTTTTTAAGTCCATTTGACAAAGCAAACTCAGTTTAAGGTCACGTCGAAAACACGCACCTTCCGACAGTACGGCACTCACTACTGCACTGGGAGTTGGGAGTGTTAACTGTCCGATAATAGTTTTCGTTTTGTACAATCAAGCATTAGAAAACCTGTGCGAAGGAATTAGGAATTCAAACATTAACAACCCCAACTAAAATCTGGTATTAGGCGGTCAAACCGTAGAAATCACTACCATTATGTTTTTGAGCTATCCGGCATTAGTAAAACAACTCTGGTACAATGGGCCTGGACATTCCAACAATAGCCAGCCATTAGTCTTGTCCCCTCCCCGATTCCTTACGTTTTAGCGGTTTCCTTTCCGCCAGCTCTGGAGCAGAAGGTGGTGCATCCTGGGAGAAAACGAAACGTTCTGGAGAAGGGAGCGAGAGAGAGAGAAAAAAAAATCAGAAAGTCAGGTTGACTGGATATCCAGACATCCGCCACTTCTCACTGTCCGGATTTTTTAGTACATCCGTCGGCCTGCCGCTCGCTTTCACACAGCAAAGCACTGTAACGAGAGGCCCACAACTCTCAACAACCGCCCCGCTAGCGCGAGCACCTCAACTCCCAACGGCCGCCCCGCTGGCGCGAGGCATGTGACGGCCAGCCCGGCCCCCCACGAGCGCAGCGCACTCGGGGTGAAAAAAAACCATGGAGAGGAATTACCCGGCCCCCAACTTCAGCGATCCGCTGGCGCCCGGCGGACAAACGTGGCCGTACGAGCGGGCGGGCAGTGGCGTCAAGTCCAGGTAAGAAGGCGCCAGGAGACTAGGGCTGAACGTGCGCCCCCCTGTGTGTGTGTGTGAGAGAAGAAAAAAAATCGGGGGCTTCGAGGCCTGGTGTTGTTAGCCTGGGGGGCGCGGGTGTGCTGATAAAGCATGCAACCTGTCGGTGTCCAACGGAGAGACCGCCGAGTTCCACAAGGAAAGTCCGAGGCTATCGGCCGCTGTATTAGGCTGTGCTTCGCCCTGCTTTAATCACTTCTGGGGAAAAAAAATTGTGATGTTTCAACTTCCCGTTCTCCATCGACCAGATTTTTTTTTCCCTTTGCAGTTTACTAAATGCTGTAACATATTGGGGGGGGGGGGGGGAGAGGTGGTGGAGAGTTGAAAAACTGGCCTCAGATCCTGGAATCCCTGTCGACCGAACCTTCTATAAAAATAGTTCTTTTCTTGTATTTAAAAAAAACACAATCGAAGTTGAAAAGGAATGAGTTGTTTATAAAAATGAGTATCTAATTTAGTTTGGATTCAGTGTTCAGTATGTAAGTTCTTTTTTTGTTGATAAAACTGTTTGCAAAGGTAGGCGTGGTCTGGAAGAACTTAATGAGCTGTTCTGCCGGGACGTAAGTTCCCATCAAGTGCTTCAAACCATTAAACGGCAAAAAAAAATAAAAACTGCGAGAGCACCATTCGAATATAATGTGCTTTGCACGTTTAACTTTGCTGTTGAGGCAAACTGTATGTAAGTAAACAGATTACCTCGTAAGATATATGTAGGATTTCCACATTCTTAATTAATTACTTCCTAAGGTGTGCGGTTTTAATTAATTACCTCTGCTACCTCTTTTAAGGTAGAAGCTTAAAAGCTGCTTCAACATTTTGATATTTTTTATGAATAAAATGTTGAATTGCTATGTTTGGAGTAAAATAAATGGGTTCCAAGCTTTCAATATAAACATAGATTTAATAGTAAAGAAGGAACTTGCATTTGTTTTGCATCTTTCACAACTTAAGCCCAAAAGCACCAAACAGCCAGTGAAATCATTTGACGTGTAGTCATTTATTGTAGTTAGGGAAGCATAATAAGGTGCCACAAACAGCAATGTGGCAGATTGACCATCTGTTTGATGTTTGTTGAAGGCTAAATATTGGTTGTTACAATGGGGAAAACTCCTCTTCCTCAGTGTTCTTTTATCTACCCAATTCAGACGTTACGACAGCTCTATGGCAGATGGGACTTGAACCAATATGTTCTGATCCAGAGGTAGGGCACTGCCATTGTGTCACAGGAGTCCTATAGCAATTTTTAAATTATATATCCACTGAGTAGGCAGACAGTCTTGGTATAATGACTCATCCAAAATCGAGCACAATGGGCAATGATTATAATATTTTGTGCTGCAGGTTCTGAACCCAAAACATTATGACTTGGGTGATATTGCAGATGTAAAAGTAGTATCTTTATTTAAATGTCTGAAGTTTTTATTAAATTATTTAAGTTTAAATATTTGAAATTGTAAAAAAAAAAGCATTTTTCCTGTAAGTTTCAATTTCAGTTAACCAATTTAGCTGCTTTTTGACAAAACAGGAGAGACAAACACTTTATAATCATCAGTACTTTGTCCCATGGAGGAAAAACTCTGAGATCTGCCATGCTTTTTTGATGCACACTTAGCAAGAGACGTGTTGATAGCAGTTCTAAAGTCTGTTCATCATCTGCAAGGCTCAAGTCAAGAATGTGATGGAATACTTTCCACTTGGCTGTATGACTGTGGTTCAATCACCGAGGACAATGTAACCTCCTTGATTGGCATCTATTCACCACCTTGAATCAGCACAATGGCAGTAGTGTGTAGAATAATCAAGATGCACTACAGCAACGTGCCAAACTTCCTCTCACAGCACCTTCTAAACTTTTGACCTTTTTCATGAGAGAGGAAAGGGCAGTGGAGGCATGGGAACGCTACCACATGCAAGTTTCCCTCCATGACCTACATAATTTTGACTTGGAGTTACGTTACTGTTCCTTCAATATTGCTGGGACAAAATCCTGGAACTCCCTTTTTAAAAGCAATGTAGATATATTAGATGGACTGCAGTCTTTCAAGAAGGTACCACCATCTTGAGAGAAATTAGGGATAAGTATGACTATGCTGTCACTTTAAAAAGGTTATTTTGTCCTCGATTTTTTGAAGCGAGGTTGTAAAGGCAGAGGTGCCGAATGGTCTAGGTCAACAATGGAAGGGGACTGCCAGTTCTCCCAGTTCAGACTTTTTCTTGTTTGTTTTTAGCTGTAATGGTCACAATATGAGAGTCCAAGTTACAAGCTTCTGTAAAGAACTCCCCTGACATTCTCCTGAAATCTTTATGGATGTTGTTCGTTCCTGTCTGTAAGAATCTGTTTGAATTTACCTTTTTTGCTGAGTGGTGTGTTTAAGGGATGTTACTGTATTGGAGCAGTTAAATCATAGTAGTTACTGTATCAAATCAGTTAAGTTTTCCAAGAGGTAAAAACAGGGACTGCAGATGCTGGAAACCAGAGTCTAGATTAGAGTGGTGCTGGAAAAGCATAGCACATCAGGCAGCATCCGAGGAGCAAGAAAATTGACGTTTCGGACAAAAGCCCTTCATCAGAAATAGTTTCCAATAGTTAAGTTCTTCTAAATTCTGTTTCTTTTGTTCATGTTTCAACTGTACTGTTGAAGTAATTCTGTTTTGCTTGAAGTGGAGTGGTTTGACCAGCTGTATCACATCTGGAATATCCACTTCACAAATGCCTTCAAAATAAGAAAACCTTAGGCTGGAGGCTGCTGTCGTAAAATATTTTGAGGAGGTTTGGCCTAGTCCATAACATAAGCAAAAAACCTGGCCTTGCTAGGGACGCATCCAATGAAAGAGTGAAAATAAACTTGAAGTATTCTGCCACCTCTGGAAACATGCTCCTAAAAGCTTTTTGCATTCCTGCACAAGTTGATTGAAAGATAATTCCCCCTTCATCCCGAATGCCTCTCTCTATGTTGCAAACTTTTGTGTTTTAGAAATACTGTGATCAGTAATTTTCTTAGTTTTCTCTAATTCTTTCTGTGTTCCATGGTGGTCTAGTTACTCTTTTTGCTCTTCCTACATTATTAATATTGAAATGTAAGACAGCCACTTATTCTTAACTTGTTCTTTCCAAGAAGTTGAAGTTGTGCAGATGTCAACTTTGGTATGTCACTTAGCTCTTGTTGCACCTGAGTCTTTGAATTCTGCACTGTGAGCCTTAGTTGTACAACATAGTTTCTCAGTTTTGGAAAAGCTAGGTGTCTCAAGTTGTTGAAGTTCTGTTTGCCGAGCTGGGAATTTGAGTTGCAGACGTTTCGTCCCCTGCCTAGGTGACATCCTCAGTGCTTGGGAGCCTCCTGTGAAGTGCTCCTGTGATGTTTCCTCTGGCATTTACAGTGATTTGTATCTGCCACATCCGGTTGTCAGTTCCAGCTGTCCGCTGCAGTGGCCGGTATATTGGGTCCAGGTCGATGTACTTATTGATTGAATCTGTGGATGAGTGCCATGCCTCTAGGAATTCCCTGGCTGTTCTCTGTTTGGCTTGTCCTATGATAATAGTGTTGTCCCAGTCGAACTCATGTTGCTTGTCATCTGAGTGTGTGGCTACTAAGGATAGCTGGTCGTGTTGTTTCGTGGCTAGTTGGTGTTCATGGATGCGGATGGTTAGCTGTCTGCCTGTTTGTCCTATGTAGTGTTTTGTGCAGTCCGTGCATGGGATTTTGTACACTACATTAGTTTTGCTCATGCTGGGTATCAGGTCCTTCGT
>NC_057725.1:22618673-22628389 GCF_004010195.1 Chiloscyllium plagiosum | reverse complement strand
TAGAGGTGAACAGTGCCGTTACATCGAATGAGACCATAGTTTCTTCCTTGTTTATGTGTATATTTCTGATGATGTCCAAGAATTCCTGTGTTGACTGTGTAGAGTGTCTGGATCCGCTGATCAGGTGTTTCAGTTTCTGCTGTAGTTCTTTAGCCAGTTTGTGTGATGGTGTCCCTGGTAGTGATACTATGGGTCTGAGTGGGTTGTCTGGTTTGTGCACTTTAGGTAGTCCATAGAATCTGGGGGTGTTGTTGCTTTCAGGCTTCATTCTCTGTAGGTCAAACCTGATTACCTGTCCATTTTTTTTTGTAGGTTCCTCAGTGTTTTGTTTATCCTATTGGTGAGCTGTGAGGTGGGGTCAAACTCCCTCTTTTGGTAGGTGTTGGTATCTGCAAGTAGTTGTTGCGCTTTTTGGATGTACTCTGCTTTGTCCAGGATGACCGTCATTCTGCCTTTGTCTGCTGGTAATATGATTATATTCTCATCGTTTCTTAGTGCTTTTAGTGTCTCAAGTTTGTGAAGACAGTATCTTTAATCTGCACTATTGGGTATTTTGGACAATTTAAAAATTTCATGTGTTCACGTCTATTTTTCAGAAATTCTGGTTGCAGTGTGTTATGGCTGGATTAAACTGGGTTTTGACACAGCTCTGTTTGTGGACGTTGGGGTGGTTACTGTTGTAACTAAGGATCTGGTCTGCATGTGTAGCCTTTCTGTACACTGATAAGGATTCACTGTTGTTTGTTCAACCAGTACATCCAAGAATGGGAGGTTATTGTTGTTCTCTTCTTCCTGGGTGAACTTGGTCCTGGTGAATATGCTATTGATAAGATGGAGTGTGCTGATGGAATGATGGTCTCATTTGATGTTACAGCGCTGTTCACTTTGTCAATATAACAGTAGCAAAGGAAACACTGGCAGCACTTCTAAACAAACTGACAACAGAACTGTCAGCAAATATAATATTCTGAAACTACTGGACCTGTCCCCGACAACGCACCTTGTCTTTAATGACCACGCATACAAACAAATCAATAGGACACCCATGGATTCACCCATCTCTGGACTCATTACTGAAACAGTAATGTAAAGACTAGAAAGCCTTCCCCGATCCAGCCCAAGCTATGAATCAGATATATGGGTGATACCTTTGTTATCATTAAGTTGGAGAGTACACACCAACTCCTGTTCTTAGATGTACTGGTTGAATGAACGAACAAAGGTAAATTCCTTACCAGAGTGTACAGAAAGACCACACACACAGACCAGATCCTCAGTTATAGCAGCAACCTGCCCAGCATCCACAAACAGAGCTGTGTCAAAACCTTGTCTAAGATTAACTTAGATTATGTACAGTGTGAAAACAGGCTCTTCGGCCCAACAAGTCCACACCGACCCTTCGATGAGAAACCCACCCCTCTATATTTACCCCTGACTAATCCTCCTAACACTACAGGCAATTTAGCATGGCCAATTCACCTAACCTGCACATCTTTGAACTGTGGAAGGAAACCGGAGCACCCGGAGGAAACCCACACAGTCACGGGGAGAATGTGCAAACTCCACACAGACAGTTGCCCGAGGCTGGAATCGAACCTGGGACCCTGGTGCTGTGAGGCAGCAGTGCTAGCCACTGAGCCGCCATGCTGCCTCTTTTAAACAAGCCTTAATACACTGCAACGCCCCAGAACTCTAAAAATGAAGATGAACACCTGTACAAAGGCTACCCATGTTTGGCAAAGACTATCAGTTTCATCTGCTGATGCCTGGCATGCAAACAACACTAAGAAGACACTGCTTCCTCCAACACACTGACCACCCTACCCTACCGTTAGAAACATCTCAGAACTAACAGCAAGACTTCTGGGAATAATGACAGCACACAAACCAACAGCCACACTTCACCAGCTACTATCCAGGACAAAAGACCCTACACTGCAAAATGCAGGACGAATGTGATATATAAAATACCATTCAGCAACTGTGAGAAACATTACATAGGACAAACAGGCAGGAAACCCGTCGCAAGAATACATGAGCATCAGCTTGCAACAAAGCAACACAACGAATCCTTCCTCATATCAGTGCACGCTGACAATGAAGGAACCAATTCAGTTGGGACTACATTATGATACTGGGACAGACTAAACAAGCTAAGGAATTCCTGGAGCCCTGGTAGTCGTCCACTATTCCATAAACAAACATGTTGAAACAGACCCCATCTACAGACCACCACAGTACAAAACCAGAAATAGAACAATCCACCGCAATAGACAGAACCATGTAAGTTCAACCATGTAATGACAGCACTGAAGATGTCACCCAGGAGGGTGTAAGAAAATTAACTGACTTGACCAAACCACCAATAATTGCAACTTGTACAATTAATGGTAGGGTCCTAGGTAATGTTGTAGAACAGAGGGGATCGAGGGGTTCAGGTACATAATTCTTTGAAATTTGCATGACAGGGAGACAGGATGGTTAAGAGGCTGTTTAGCAGACGCTTCCATTGCTCAGACCTTTAAGTACAGAAGTTGGGACATTATGGCCTCTTCTGGAGAACTGTATGCAGTTCTATTCGCTCTGTTGTAGGAACTGGAGAGGGTTCAGAAAAGATTTACCAGGATGTTGCCAGGATCGGAGGGTTTGAGATATAAAAATAGACTGGGAGTTCTTTCACTGGAGCATTGGAAGTTGAGGGGTGATGTTATAGAAGTTTTTAAATGAGTGGCACAGATAAAGTGAGTAGCAAGGCTGTTTTGCCTAGGGTGGTGGAGTACAAAACTAGGGACTAAGGGTTGTTAATGTGTGGAATGAACTGCCAGAAAAAGTAATGTATGCAGCTACAACTGGAATGTTTAAAAGACATTTGGATAAGTTCATGAATAGGAAAGATTTGGAGGGACATTGGCCAAATATAGGCAGGTGGGGCTAGTTTAGTTTGGGAACATGTTTGGCAGGGACTGTTTGGCATGAATGGTTTGTTTCATCCAGTACGACTCATGTGTTGTATGCACATAAGAGCTTACTCCAATATAGACATAAGCAAGTCACCCTCAATCCTGAAGGACTAACAAACAAGAAGGGCACAACATGTAACGTCGTGTCAAAGGATTAGCCTACCTGATATAGAGCTTAATAGTGTTTTTGGATACTAAAATTTTGCTTTGTGATTTTTGGATATTCCTTTGTTAGATTTGTGAATTGAGAGAATTTCGATCTGGCTGAACGAGTCCCAAGCAACAGAAGGACAACTTATGTTAGTGGGTCATTGGGTGACCTTAATGTGCTAGATATTTGTGCAATAAAACTCACATAAATATTCTATGAGTAAAAGAATGTTGAATTTATGTGAAATCCAATGTGTTTGGAGCCAATGTCATTGATGCATTTCGGGAAGGCTGGACATGTACGTGAAGGAAAGGGAATATAGGAGTACAGCGGCATGAATGGGAGGAGGATAATGTAGAGAATAACCACATACCATTTGGAAAGAGTAATCTGTTGCAGTAGATCTTAAAAAAACTTTATTAAAATTCCAATATTCGTATTTATGTACACAATCCCATACGGGGGTGGAAGTTTAAAGATCTACATAAGAATCTTTCCTGTGCTTTCGAATAGCTATTTTTATTGTCCTTGTGCTCAAAAATGAAACTCGTTCACAACCCAGGGGCTGCCATTCTTAATCCCTTGGTCTTCCTTTGAAATCTAAACTACTTTTTTTGTGGCCAATTTGTATGTCCTTCCTTGGATCTAATACTATCCCTAATTTCTTTTGTTAGCCATGATTGGGCCACCTTTCTTGTTTTATTTTTGTGTCAGATTGGTATGAAAGATTATTGCTGTTCCTGCATGTATTCTTTAAATGTTTACCATTGCCTATGCGCTACCATCCCTTTAAGTAACATTCTCCAAATTATCATAGCCAATTCGCACCTCATATCATTGTAGTTTTCTTTATTTAGACCCTCGTCTCAGAATTCACTGTTACTCTCCAACTTAATGAAGACTTCTATCATATTATGTCACTGTTCCCAAAGGGGCCTTGCATAGCTAGATTGCCAATTATCCCTTTCTCATTACACAACACCCGATTTAGGATGGCCTTTCTCGAGTTGATTCCTCATTGTACTGATGCAGAAAACCATCGCATACACACTCCAGGAATTCGTCCTCTCCGGTTTTATTATTGATTTGATTTGCCCAATCCATGTACAGATTAAAGTTGCCCATATATATAGCTGTATCTTTTTTGCTTGCTTTTCTAATTTCCTGTCTAATGCCTGCCCCAATATTACCAGTACAATTTTGGGTATATAAACAGCTCTTACTATCGTTTGCTGCCCCTTGGTGTTTTTAAGCTCTACACATATGGAAGTCTCTTCTCTGCACATATTTACAATCCCAACTGTATCATATCTATTTGTGCAAATAATTCATCCATCTTTTTGTGCATGTTCTATGCATTCAGACACAAGGACTTAAGGCTTGTCTTTTTAATATTTGTATGCATTATTTTACATTGTAGCCTTCTTTGATTCTTGCGCATAAATTCTCTGCTTATCACTTTTCTTATTTCCCATTCTGTCTTTTGTTTTTGCTGTCATTTTTTTCTCTTCCACCTCTCTGTAGTTTTCCATCCCCCCATGGACATCAGTTCCAGTCTGACCCAGATGCAATCCGTACAGTTTATTCTGGTCTGACCTCTCCTGGAACCGATCTCAGAGTCCCAGGAATCTGAAACCCTATGCCTTGCATGAACCTCTTCAGCCATGTAGTTTATCTCCTACAACCCGCAATTTCTGTCTGACTCGACCATGGCTCAGGTGGCAATCCTGAGATCGCTACCTTTGATATCCTACTTTTTAACTTGGTTCCTAACTCCCTATATTCTGTTTTTAGGCCCTCATTCCTTGTATACATCAGTACAAAGAGCATAAGTATAAAACGACCACTGGTTGTTCGCCCTCTCACGCTGTAATGTTCTGTGACCACTCTGAGACATCCTTGACCCTAGCACTTTGGAGGCAACATACCATACTTGAGTCTTGTTTATGGCCTCAAACTTCGATATTCCGTTATGAGAGAATCCCCTAAATCTATAGCCTTTTCACTTATTTCTCCTCTTCATGCAGCTGAACCAGCTATTGCACACTGCATTTAGCTGTTGCCACTTTCCCCTCCCAACACTATTCAAAGCAATACAAACATTTTTCAGAGGAATATGTACAGATGACTCTTGCACTGCCTGATCTAAGCCATTTTCTTTCCCTGGTAGTCATACATGCTCTCCCTACCTGTGGCGTCTTAGCCTGCAAAGTGATGACCTCTCTGTACATGCTACCCATGATGTAATCAGCTACTCTAGCTCCAAAACCTGAGCTTCCAGGAGCTGCAGTTGGGGATCCTTCCTGCACGCGTTCTGTTCCTGGGCTTTGAAATCATGTCCCACTTTCCACATAGAGCAGGAGAACCATGTCATGGTCTTGAGCTCTTCTACGACTTACCCCTTTAAATTAAGCCCTTATATTTCCCTTAAAACAAAATAATATTAATTTCTGTGGGTCCTTTATGCTATGGACATCTGCACTATTGCTCTTGCAAACTATGAGCTGCAAGTAAAGACCTTTAAAAATATAAGTGAGAGAAATGGCGACGGTCTGTGTGGAGTTTGCATGTTCTCCCCATGTCTGCGTGGGTTTCCTCCGGGTGCTCCGGCTTCCTCCCACAGTCCAAAAATATGCAGGTTAGGTGAATTGGCCATGCTAAATTGCCCATAGTGTTAGGTGAAGGGGTAAATGTAGGGGACTGGGTCTGGGAGGGTTGCGCTTTGGCAGGTCAGCGTGGATTTGTTGGGCCGCAGGGCCTGTTTCCACACTGTAAGTAATCTAATCTAAAGGAATAAATACTCACTCAAATTTACTCACCCAATTAGTTGCTTCCTCTTGCCCCTTGTCACTTTTTGATCCTCTTCCCAGACTGCTGCATTGTGTTGCTAACCGTGGGATGCACATTCATCTGTTATCTCTTCATTAAGCTTTAGTGTCTATTTTGGAAAAAATATTTGAAAATGAAAGATTAAAATATTGTGCTAAAATTCAGAAATTCTATTGTGTGAAGGTACCTTTCCAAACTGTAAATGTTAAATGCTGGACATTTTTAGTCTGTATTAAATCTGTTCACAGCCATAAAACTAGCTTCTGAGCTTACTTCAGAATAAGTTTTATAATACATGCAATTTTCACGTGAAGAAGTAACAGGATTGATGAGGGCAGAGCAGTAGATGTGGTCTATATGGACTTCAGTAAGACGTTTGACAAGGTTCTTCATGGGAGACTGGTTAGCAAGGTTAGATCTCATGGAATATAGGGAGAGCTATCCATTTGCATACAGAACTGGCTCAAAGGTAGAAGACAGAGGATGGTGGTAGAGGGCTGTTTTTCAGACTGGGAGGCCTATGACCAGTGGAATGCCACAAGGATCAGTGCTGGATCGTCTACCTTTTGTCATTTACATAAATGATTTGGATGTGAGCATAAGAGGCACAGTTAGTAAGTTTGCAGATGACACCAAAATTGGAGGTGTAGTGGACAGTGAAGAAGGTTACTTCCGATTACAACCGGATCTTGATCAGATGGACCAATGGGCTGAGAGGTGGCAGATGGAGTTTAATTTACACAGATGTGAGGTGCTGCATTTTGGAAAGGCAGGACTTGTACACTTAATGCTAAGGTCCTAGGGAGTGTTGCTGAACAAGGATACCTTGAAGTGCAGGTTCATAGCTCCTTGAAAGTGGTGTCGCAGGTAAATAGAATAGTGAAGAAGACATTTGGTATGCTTTCCTTTATTGGTCAGAGTATTGAGTACAGGAGTTGGGAGGTCATGTTGTGGCTGTACAGGACATTGGTTAGGCCACTGTTGGAATATTGCGTGCAATTCTGGTCTCCTTCCTATCGGAAAGATGTTGTGAAACTTGAAAGGGTTCAGAAAAGATTTACAAGGATGTTGCCAGGGTTGGAGGATTTGAGCTATAGGGAGAGGTTGAATAGGCTGGGGCTGTTTTCCTTGGAGTGTCAGAGGCTGAGGGGTGACCTTATAGAGGTTTATAAAATAATGAGGGACATGAATAGGATAAATAGACAAAGTCTTTTCCCTGGGGTGGGAGAGTCCCTGGGGCATAGGTTTTAGCGTGAGAGGGGAAAGATATAAAAGAGACCTAAGGGGCAGAGGATGGAATGAGCTGCCAGAGAAAGTGGTCGAGGCTAGTATGATTGCAACATTTTAAAAGGCATTTGGATGGTTATATCAATAAGAAGGGTTTGGAGGGGTGTGGGCCAGGTGCTGGCAGGAGGGACTAGATTGGGTTGGGATATTTGGTCGGCATGGACGACTTGGACTGAAGGGTGTTTTTCCATGCTGTACATCTCTATGACTCCAATTGTAACTATTACATGTATGGTTTTTGATCTGTCTTATTACATCTCTTCTATTTCCAAATTTAGCTAAGGCAGGTTTATTAAAATTGATCAGTTTTAAGGGTGATTGTAGTCATGGCAAACCATCCAAAATGTGCTGTGCTTAGTGTTAGAAAAAGTTCACATTTTTCTATTCAATTGTCTAGAAATGGTGCCTTGCACCAATTGAACTCTTCTATTTCTCAAGTTATTGTGTATTGAATAGGACAACTTTGTAGGTATCAGAGTTGGAATTTGCAACAAGATTTGAGGAAAAATAAATCTGAGAATGGTATTAATTGTCATTAGAGACAAATAGATTGAGCAAGAACAGTCTGGGTGAATCTAAGGAAGGTGCATCTAACTTGATTGGATTGTTTTGAGCAATTAACAAAGAGGATCAGTTGATTTTGGTGTATTTGATGCAGTTTACATAGATTTTAGCAAGGCTTTTGCGATGGTCCCAGAAGGGATTGATCAATAAACTATAAGTTTGTGGTATCAAAGGGGAAGTGACATGTTGGATCTGAAATTACTCAGTGGCAGGAAGCAGAGAGTGTTTGTGACTGGCAGTCTGTTCCCAGTGGATTCTGCAGGGCTTGGTGCTTGGTCCCTTGCTGTTGATAATATAAGTCAGTGGGTTAGGCTTAAATACAAGGCATATTATTAAGAAATTTGCAGGTGATGCGAAAATTGGTTGTTTTGTTGATGGTGAAGAAGAAAGCTGCAGAATGCAGGAGTTATGAGTGGACTGGTCAGGTATAAATGCAATTAGTATATTTTAAGAGGTTAGACAAAGCAAGGGAACACACGATTAATGATCAAATTTTAAGGAGTGTAGAGAAATGGACCTGACTTTGTATGTCTACAAATACTTAAAGGTAACCAGACAGGTAGATAAAAATATCCAGGTTTATTGGATTCTTCCATTAATTAGGTGATGGTTCGAGTGTAAGAGTAGGGAAGTTATCTAGAAACCTGGAAAATAGATGCAGGAGTAGACTATTCGGCCCTTCGAGTCTGTATTAATATTCAATATGATCATGGCTGATTATGCAATCTCGGTATCCCGTTTCTGTTTTCTCTCCATACCCCTTGAACCCATTTGCTATAAAGGCCACGCCCAGCTCCCTCTTGAATATATCTAATGAAGTGGCCCCAGCATTATCCTGTGGGAAAGAATGCTACAGGTTCACAACTCTCCAAGTGAAGAAATGTTTCCTCATCTCAGTCCTGAATGGCTTACCCCCTTATTCTTAGCCTGTGACCCCTAGTTCTGGACTTCATCAACATCAGGGACATTCTTTCCGCATTTAGTCTGTCTATTCCCATTAGGATTTTGTGTTTCCATGAAATCTCTCCTCATTCTTCTAAATTCCAGCAAGTACAAGCCCAGTTGATTCAGTCTTTCCTCCATGTCAATCCTGTCATCCCAGGAATCAGTCTGGTAAACCTTCACTGGACTCCCTCAATAGTGAGCATGTCCTTCCTCAGACTAGGAGAGCAAAACTGCATACAAGGTGTGGCCTCACCAAGGTCCTGTATAACTACAGCAAAACATCCTTACTCTGATACTCAAATCCTCTTGCTATGAAGGCCAGCATGCCATTAACTTTCCTCACCACCTGCATGCCAACCTTCAGCAACTGTTCCACCATGCCATCGAGGTCTCATTGGATGTCATGTTTTGCTAAACTGCCATGATTCAGATTCTAATCTGCCTTCCTGTTTTTGCGGTCAAAGTGGATGACCTCACATTTATCCACATTATATTACACTTGTCAAGTATTTGCCCATTCAACCAGTCTGTCCAATTATCCTGTAGCCCCTTAATATCCTCACAGCACACGCTGCCACCCAACTCGGTGTTATCTACAAATCTGGAGATATTGCATTCAATTTCTCCATCCACATTTTTCATGTATATTGTGAACTGCTGCGTTCTAAACTCTGAACTCTATGGTATCTCATTTGTCACTGCCTGCCACTCTGAAAAGGACCCATTTATTCCAAGTCCATGCATCCTGTCTGCCAACAGTTCTCTACTCATGTCAATGTTGTGGTTCTGTTCACCGAGCTGGGAATTTGTGTTGCAGACGTTTCGTCCCTTGTCTAGGTGACATCCTCAGTGCTTGGGAGCCTCCTGTGAAGTGCTTCTGTGATGTTTCCTCCGGCATTTATACTGGTTTGTCTCTGCTGCTTCCGGTTGTGAGTTCCAGCTGTCCGTTGCAGTGGTCGGTATATTGGGTCCAGGTCGAT
>NC_057725.1:22605949-22616434 GCF_004010195.1 Chiloscyllium plagiosum | reverse complement strand
AGCTCGCTGAAAGCCTGCCTAACATCCTCAGCGTTCCTTCTACCTATGTCATTGGTGCCAATGTGGACCATGACTTCGGGCTGCTCCCCCTCCCCCTCAAGGGCCCGGGAAACACGATCAGAGACATCACGTACCCTTGCACCTGGGAGGCAACATACCAAACGTGAGTCTCTCTCGTTCCCACAAAACCGCCTATCTGTGCCACGAACTATCGAGTCCCCAATTACTACTGCTCTGCTCTTCTTCACCCTTCCCTTCTGAGTAACGGGGACAGGCTCCGTGCCAGAGACCTGAGCCCCGTTACAAAGTATCCTTAGTAGCCACACACGCAGATGACAAGCAACATGAATTTGACTGGGACAACAGTACCATTCTAGGGCAAGCGAAACAAAGAACAGCCAGGGAATTCCTAGGAGCATGGCACTCATCCACAAACTCCATCAACAAACACATCGACCTGGACCCAATATACCGGCCACTACAGCGGACAGCTGAAACTGACAACCGGAAGCGGCAGGGACAGGCCACTATAAATGCCGGAGGAAACGCCACAGAAGCGCTTCACAGGAGGCTCCCAAGCACTGAGGATGTCACCTATACAGGGGACGAAACGTTTGCAACAAAAATTTCCAGCTCGGCGAACAGAACCACAACAACGAGCACCCGAGCTACAAATCTTCTCCCAAACTTTGAACTTTCTAAGTGCTCAATTATTACGTCCTTAATAACAGACTCCAGCATTTTCACCACCACTGATGTCAGGCTAACTGGTCTATAATTCCCCATTTTCTCTCTCCCTCCAGTCCATTAGAACTCTTCCAAGCCTACAGAATGCTGGAAAATGATTGCCAAAGTGTCAGCTATTTCTAAGGCCAATTCCTTAAGGGATGCAGGGCATCAGGCCCTGGGCACTTATTGGATTTTAATCCCATTAATTTCCCCAACACCATTTCCTGACTATTAAGGATTTCCTTCTGTTCCTCCTCCATGCTTGACCCTCTGTCCTCTACCATTTCTTGAAGGTTATTTGTGTCCTCCTTAATGAAGGCAGATCCAAAGTATTTGTTGAATTATTTTGCCATGTCTTTGTCCATTATAAATTTACTTGATTCTAATTGCAAGGGATCTATGTTTGTCTTTTTCTCTTCACATATTTATAGAAGCTTTTGCAGTAAGTTTTTATGTTTTCCGCAAGCTGAATTTCATATTCTATTTTTGCCTTCTGAATTAAACCATTTGTTCTTTGCTGAATTTTACATTTCTCCCAGTCCTCAGGTTTGCTGCTTTTTCTGGCCAATTTGTTGCCTTCTCTTTGGCTTTAACATTATTCCTGATTTCCCTTGTTAGCCATGATTGAGCCAGCTTCCCTATTTTACTCTTACTTCAGAAGGGAATGTACAATTGTTGAAGTTCATCTATGTGTTCTTTAAATGTCTGTCTTATCTATCCACTGACAACCTCTTAAATATCCTTGGCTAGCTTATCCTAGCTGATGCATGCCTCATAGCATCAAAGTTAGCTTTCTTGAAGTTTAGCAGTCTGGTTTCTAGAAACTAGGGTCCTGAACTTAATGAAAGCGAATTGTTAGGTTCCCTTGAGATTCTTATATCCTTAATGCAACTGCAATATGCCAAATTCTGTGAACAGCCATGATTTATTTCAGCAAGTACAAGCTTTTGGAAGATCACTTAACACTCTTTGCAATGCTTGCAGAGCGTGTCAAGCGAGGCTGTCTGAACAAGGGAACCTTCCTCCCTTTATACACTGTTTTACATAACTGTCAGTCATGCATGTGATATACAACCTCCTGCCAGTCCCCCATAGTCACATGCCACTCAAAATCAATGTAAAGTGATTAGATTATTTTCAGAAATGGTGTGTGGCTAGGTTATTCCTTAAAACGGTGTGCGGTTAGGTTATTCCTTAAAACAGTGTTTAGAGATTATGATTAGACTGTCATATTCTGCTTGCAAGACAGAAAAGCACACCCATCATGACATCCAATTTCTTACATGTCAGCAAAACAAGTTAACCCTTTGACATGTCATAACATTGATGGTATGAGGCATGCATTGGCTAAGATAAGCTGGCCAAGGATACTTAAGGGGTTGACAGTGGATTCACAATGGCAGAAGGTTTTCTAGATCTGTAGATCAATATTTAGTCTGCAGCTAGAGTGTTGTGCACTATTCTGGTCACCATATTATAGGAAGTTAAAAATCACATAACACCAGGTTATAGTCCAACAGGTTTATTTGGAAGCACTAGCTTATGGAGCACTGCTCCTTCAGGTGGTTGTGGAAATACTCCACAACTTCCTAATGAAGGGGCAGTACTCCGAAAGCTAGTGCTTCCAAATAAACCTGTTGGACTATAACCTGGTGTTGTGATTTTTAACTTTGTCCACCCCAGTCCAACACTGGCACCTCCAAAGTATATAGGCAGAATGTGATCGCACTAGTGAGGACATGGAAGAAAATCAAAGAACAAGAGCAAAGGACAATTTAGACAGGAACATGCCTATCAACCCACCAAGACTGTGTCAACACACATCTTTCTGAACTAAAAACCTTTCACCTCGACACGGTCCATATCCCTCTTTTCCCTCCTATTTGTATATCTGTCAAAATGTCTCTTTAATGCTGCTTCACCCATACTCTGACAGTCCACTTATCAACTGAAGTGGACTGTCACTTCAGGTATATATCACCCTCTCTCATCTCCTATAAGTTCACCCTCTTTTACCTTAAACCGATGCAGTTGATATTTCTACCCTAGGAAAAAGACTCCAACTATCCATTCTCTCATAATTTTCTGAAATTTTATCAAGTTGCCCCTCAACCTTTGGCATTCACAAACCAAATTTGACCAATCTCTCCTTATAGCTAATACCCTCTAAACCAGACAGCACCTTGGTAAACTGTTTCTGTACTCTCTTCAAAGCTTCTGTATCTTCCTGATATTGTGGTGACTAGAAATGTGTACATTATTCCAAATGTGGCCTTATTAAGGTTCTGTACAGCTGCAACATGACTTGTCAGTTTTTATGCTATGTTCTCGCCAATGAAGGCAAGCATGCCATTTGCCTCTTGATCACCTTATTCACTTGTGTTGCTACTTTTTGGCAGCTGTGGATTCCTCTGTATGTTTATGCTACTAAGTATTCTGCCATTTACTGCATTAAATTCGATCTGTCATTTCTCTGCCCAAATTTAAGACTATCTGTATTCAATATTTGTAAGGAAGTTGCCAGGAACAGAATTTTTGCTGAGAAAAGGATTAGCTGGACCTGTTTCTTTGGAGCAGAGGGAGCGGGAGGGGATAATAATCAAGGTTTTTTTTTAAACAAATGTGGACCTAGATAATATGGCTGGGAAGGATTATTTCTCTTAGGAGAGAGATCACTGACCTAGGGATAAACATCTAAGGCAATTGACCAGACATAATGGGATGGAATTATGGAAGAACTGTTTCTGTTACAACTAGATATTGGTATGGGACTGGTGCTCTTTTCTTAAAAGAATGCCAGGTACAAAACTTCTTTTTGTAATTCACTCAAGTAATGTGGGCATCTCTGGCCATGCCAGCATTTATTGCCCATCCCTAATTGTCCAGAGGGCAGTTGAGTTAACCATATTGCCATGGGTCTGGAGTCACAGGTAGGCCAGACCAGGTAAGGATGACCGATTTCCCTCCCTAAAGGACATGAATAAACCAGATAGGTTTTTCTGACAATTGACTCATGGTCATCATTAGACTCTTTAACTCCAGATTCTTTTTTAATCAATTAAAGTTCCACCATTTGCCAAACTGGGATTTGAACCCAGGTCCCCAGAACATTAGTGTTTCTGCGTGAATTGTCTAGCGATAATACCACTAGGCTATTGCCTCCCCTTTTGATGTTTGAAAAAAAAAACTTGGGTAAGTAGTTGAATATACCATAAGTTACCATAATATCATAAACCACCCTCGGGCGACTGTCTATGTGGAGTTTGCACGTTATCCCTGTGTTTGTGTGGGTTTCCTCCATGTGCTCTGGTTTCCTAGGTGGATTGGTCATGGTAAGTTGCCCATGGTGTCCAGGGATGTGCGAGCTCGGTGGATTAGCCATGAGAAATGCAGGATTACAGTATAAGGTCAGGTTGGTGGGTCTGGGTGGAATGCTCTTTGGAGGGTCAGTGTGGCCTACTTCTACATAGTAGGGATTCTATGAAGCTACAGAGCTGCATACCTAAGAATGTGGAGGATGGCTATGACTGTATAGACCTTTTGAGCTGGCACATTCAGGATAGGCTAAATGACATCCTATGCGCAGTGAACCTTTATGTTTCTCAGACAGGCCATGCCTGCTGAAAATCAGAAATGAGATGTGTAGCTTGATGGGTTTTATTTAACAAGTGTTAGCAATTCAACATTGTGGGCAAGGCTAAAACATAAAACAGCAACAGAAACTAACAAAAACAGAAATCACTGGAGAAACTGAGCAGGTAGGCAGCATCTGTGAAGAGAAAACAGAAGGGAATTTTTCAAGTCCTGTGACCTTTCAGAACTGATAGTAGCCAGATAAAGGTGGCATTCATGCTGATGACAGGGTGAGGGAGGGTGTGAAAAAGTGAGCAGATAGTTGTACTGTAGATGGATCCCAGAGGGAGGGAAAGGGATAGACAAACAAAGGGATTGTTAATAGTAAATGAGGGAAAAAGAGAAGCTAGATAGGTGATAATATGGTAAGATAAAACAAAGAATTGTGTTGGAAATCTGAATCAAAAATACACATTGCTGGAGGAACTCAGCAGGTCTGGCATTATCTGTGGAGAGAAAGGCGAAAGTGAGGACTGCAGATGCTGGAGATTAGAGTCAAGAGTGTGGTCCTGGAAAACACAGCAGGCCAGGCAGCATCTGAGGACCTGGAAAATTGGTGTATCGGGCAAAAGCCTGATTAAAGGCTTTTGCCTGAAATGTTGATTTTCCTGCTCCATGGATGTTGCCTGACCTACTTGCTTTTCCAGCACTACACTCTGTGGGGAGAAAGCAGAGTTAATGTTTGGAGTCCACTGATCCTTGTATTTGTGTGTGTGTGTGTGTGTGTGGCCCAGAAGAGAGGAAAAATATTAGGCAAAGGGATTATTGATGGTGAACCTGGGATAAAGACAAGCTAGGAGAAAGTGAGGACTGCAGATGCTGGAGATCAGAGCTTAAAAATGTGTTGCTGGAAAAGCGCAGCAGATCAGATAACAGCAAAGGAGCAGGAGAATGATAATAGGGGCTAAATTGTTGAAACCAGGTTGGCTTTCAACTTGGCCATGTTATGATAAAACATGGCTTTATGGTTTGAGAAATGACATGAAAGGTGGTGTTCAGGCTCTAAAATTATTGAACTTGGCTTTGAGACCTGAAGGCTGCAAGGTCCTCAAGTCGAGATGAGATTTTTTTTTACCTAGATGCTGTCTGTTGTGAAGGAGGATTTAAAATGCTAACTCTGATTTCTCTCCACGTTCTGTTTTAGTTTCAGATTTCCAGTATCCACTGTTCTTTGTTTCATTTTACCCCATTATCTAGCTTCCCTTCTTCCTTGACTGGCTATCAATAATCCCTTTGTCAGCGCTAAGCTTTATTGGAACACTGCAGAAGGCCCCGAGACAGAATAATGGGTAATAATGGAGACTGAGTGGTTGAAAATGGGTTGGCTGCTCTGAAAGCAACCATGAACAAGGTGTAGGGTTGTAGGGGTAGGTAATAAACAAGGTAGGGGGTGTCCATGCTTTGAAATTGTTAAACACACAATGTTGAGTTCTGAAGACTGTAGACACCTAAGCAGAAAATGAGATATTGTTCCTCCAGCACTGCAGCAGGCCTGAGTCAGAAATGTTGGCATGTGAACACTGGTTGTGATATGAAGTGGCAAGCAACTCTAAGCTCACAATCATTTTTATGGACAGAATTTTAGTGTTCTGCAAAGCAGTCACTAGTCTGCATTTTGTCTCCCTTGTGTGCCTGTGTCTTTGGATGGTGAGGAGTTAAACAGCATGTATTGTACCATCTGAGATTTCAGGGGAGGGTATGTATAGGGGTGTGGAAAAGTGTTGGGAGTGGAGGTGGAGCGGACCAGAGTGCAGAATACTGACAAAAGAGGGGAATGGGATATATATTTGGGAGGGGGAGGGGGTGGAAATGGCGGTTTATTATTGTTTAAACTGGGATGATGGTGGGGTTGAAAGTGAAGGGGAATCCTACCGATGTTATAAGAAAGAAGGGAAGGCATGAGGACAGAAGTGCAAGAACTGGGTTGTGCACGGTTAAGAGCCCTATCAATTATAGCAGTGGGAATCCTTGGTTGAGGAAAAAGGTGGATATGTCTGAGGTTCCCTGCAGCAGGTGCCATTATCAAAACAGGTGCAATGGAGAAGGAGCAACTGGGAAAATAGAATGGAGTCAATGCAATTAGCAAGGTGTGAGAATCTATAGTCAAGGTAAATGTGAGGTTGGTGGGCTTGTAATGGAAGTTGGTGACCAACTCTATCCCCAGAAAATGGAAATGAATGTCAACAAAGGGAAGGGAGGCGTCAATGATGGTCCAGGTGAAGATAAGGAAAGAATGGAAATCAGACGCAAAGTTGATTTAATTTTTCCATTTTCAGATGAGTGAGGGAAAAAGCACCAATGATGTCATCTATGTACCAGAGAAAGAGTTATGGGGAGGGACCCAAGTCGGACTGGAACAATGAATGTTCCATAAACCCAACAAAGAGGCAGGCATAACTAGGGCCCATACTTATAGCCATATCTTTGATCTGAAGAAAGTGAGAGAAGTTAAATTGGAATTGTTCAAAGTGAGGGCAAGCCTATGAGGCTGGGGGTGGATGGAGCCTGAACTGTGTGGCTACCAGGTGGTTTTCATGATGAGTATTATGATGTAACAATATATTGGTATTTAACCATGTGAACTATGTGAACAATATGCAAAATGGGTTCAACAGTTGTTTTTTAAGTGCCACTTCTAATACATTTTTAAATATGGAAGGATATTAAGAAATTGGATTGCTATTTTGCGTTACATGTGGTTCTTGATCACAGAAGGTTTTTTCCTAACACCTACCTATAACCTGGGAGATTATAATCAGTAATACTACTTTAGCAGCTTTGCAAATTGAAGTATTTACAGAATTTATTACAGCTATAGATTTATTTTGTGCAAGTGGTTTGCAGAAGTTCCAAATTGTGCTGTTTTTTTCCTGCATGGGTAGTAGAGTTTTGATGATGATGCAAGTATTTTTGCTTCAAAATAACTCAATTATACATATTTTAAATTCACGAAGTTAATTTTAGATCATTTCTTTTGAACTTTTTCTGGAAAGACACATGATAAAATTTGTTAGATTAGATTCCATCTACTAAAACTACTTGTATTAATAAAGCATCCCCTACTTATGAGAACACAGATGTACCAACAGGAGCCAACAAACTGCCAATTAAGCCGGCTTTGCCATTCAACATGGGCATATGATCTTGGGCTTCAACTGTACCTTCATACTTGTACCATATATCCCTTTATTCACTGAGCAAAAAAAGTCTAATTCCAGTCTTCAATGTATTTGGTGATGGTTGAAAAGACATTTGGATAAGTTCATGAATTGGAAAGGTTTGGAGAGCTACAGCCCATACACAGGCAGGTGGGACTAGTTTAATTTGGCAAATTTGGTCGATTTGGGCGAGTTGGTCCGAAGGGTCTGTTTCCGTGCTATATGACTCTGACTTTCTAGTGCAAAGACTTACAAAAATTCACAGCCCTTTGAGTGAAATAAATTTTTCTCATATCAGTCAGAAATCTTTGGCCCCTTTTCTTGAGACTGTCGCCATGCTTTATACTTTCCTAGCAGAAACAGTCTCTCAGCACCTACCATATCAAGCTCCTTCAGTCTTGTATATTTCAATGAAATATCCTCTCATTCTGCTGACTAATATGGGTTCAATTTACTCAGCTTCTTATGGTAGACCAACCTCCCCATCCTAATTTGGTGAACCTTTGCTGTACTGCCTTCAAAGTTTGGATGAGTTATGACAAATCTCTGGGGTAGATGGGATTTGTACCGAGGCTTTCTCACTTAGAGGTTGGGGTGCTGTCACTGTGCCACAAGATTCTTCCTTAAATATGGAGACCAAAACTGCGTACACTACTCCAGATTTGGTCTCACCGAAGCCCTTTTTTTCTAATCTAGTTCCCTTGCATTAAAGCCAAAATGCCATTTGCCTTCCTAAATGCTCACTATACCTGGATGTTCTAGTTGAAGTTGGATGAATGAAATGGTTCTCCTGGAGCAGAGTTAGTTCAGAAAAGTTAGAAATGGGTTACTTCAGTATAAGGGTTTTAATTTGAAACATTTCGACTAGAAGTATTTGATTTGAACCCAGAAGGGGTTAGTCAAAGCCAGGAAATTAAAAGCTCAGCTATGTAAATACTCAAAGAAAGAGACTGTAAGACTGTCAAATCTGAATTTTATGCGATAGTTGTCAGGCCTGTAGATCTGATAAAGAAATCCTTACTATTTGAGTACTGTAAAAGAATATTAATTGAATAGAGGGAATATTGTACTTTACTATGTTTCAAAATATTTAAAGTTGTGTTATGCGCAAATAACTTGGTACATTTTATGATTTCATCTTAGCCATAGAGATGTCCAGGACAGAACAGACCCTTCGGTCCAACTTGTCCATGCCAACCATCTATCATGCTCACTGCTCTGCCCTCAAATCATCTTTGTTACTTCAAAAAACTCAATCAAGTTAGTGAGATATGATTTCCCATGCACAAATACATGTTGACTATTCCTAATCCGTCCTTGCCTTTCTAAATACATGTAAACCCTGTTCCTCAGGATTCCCTCCAATAACTTGCCTACCACTGATGTCAGGCTGATGATGAATTTTACTTACCACCTTTCTTAAATGATGGCACCATGTTAGCCAACCTCCAGTCTTCCCACAACTCACGTGTGATGATCGATGACACAAATATCTCCACAAATGGCCCAGCAATCACTTCCCTAGCTTACCACAGAGTTCTAGGACTGATCAAGTCCTGGGGATTTATCCACCTTCATGCATTTTAAGACATCCAGCACCACAACCTGTGTAATATGGACATTTTCAAGTTGTCACCATCTATTTTCCCACATCTTCCATGTCCTTTTCCAAAGTAAATATCCAAAATACTCGTTTAGTATCTCCCCATCTTAACTTTATTATACAAAATAAATTTTTTTGTAATTGTTAAAACCAAATCTGTAGTATTGCACATTAACATTCAGTGAGAGACCACCTTGTTTAATTAAAAGAAAAATGATCTCTCATGATATGACTCAAATTGTTAATATTACAGCCTTGTTCAATAAAGGTTGTAAGGATAATTACAGTCTAATTAGCTTAAGTTTTGTAGTGAGGAACCTTTGGAAACTATTATTGGGATAAAATTAGTAGTTACATAGAAAAAGGTGGTTAATTACGAAGAGTCGGCACAGATTTCTAAAAGGGAAATCGTGTTTAATAGGCTTGCAGGAGATTTTTTGTAGAAGTGACAGAAAAGGGTTGATAAGGGTAATGATTTTAATGTAGTATACATGGATTTCCAGAAAGTATAGGGTGTTTCCAATCATGTGAGGGTTGTTCAGCCTTAAATGACAGAGCTCACTTATATATGGTTGATGGTCTGGGTTTACCTTTATGAATGACACTCATGGATGATGAATATTGCAATTGACACAGGTTTCAGATTCTTTGATGATACACACAGTGAATCTCCATTTGGCACAAAACTGATGCTAAATGTTCTTATGACTAATTACAAAACAGTTGTTCAACTCCCAAAAATTGCCAAAGGTGTGGTCTTGTGATGTGGAGCAGCTGTCAACATGGTGTTAGATTGAGGTTTTAGTTTAGTATTTTCGGTCCTGGGATCAACATACTATATTTTAAAATGTCCTTTTGTCAAAACTGAGTTGTTCCATGGTGAAAAATTGGTTTAAAATGATAACCTTCAAAAGCACTTGATACAATGCCTCACAACTGACTTGTGAGCAAAGCTTTAGATCATAGTCTAAAAGGGACCGGCAGCATGGATTCAGACTTGTTTTGAGTGATGGAAACCAAAGTGTAATGGTAAATGGATATTTTTTGGACAAAGTTAAGAATCACACAACACCAAGTTATCGTCCAACAGGATTATTTGGAAGTACAAGCTTTTGGAGTGCTGCTCCTTCGTCAGGTAGCTAGTGGGCAGGATCATGGGACAGAACTGAAAATGTGTTGCTGGAAAAGCGCAGCAGGTCAGGCAGCATCCAGGGAACAGGAGAATCGACGTTTCGGGCATAAGCCCTTCTTCAGGAATGAGGAAAGTGTGTCTGGCAGGCTAAGATTAAAGGTAGGGAGGAGGGACTTGGGGAGGGGCGTTGGAATTGCGATAGGTGGAGGGAGGTCAAGGTGAGGGTGATA
>NC_057725.1:22542503-22605707 GCF_004010195.1 Chiloscyllium plagiosum | reverse complement strand
GGGGGAGGTGTGGGCGCAAGTTTTGCATTTCTTGCGGTTGCAGGGGAAGGTGCCGGGAGTGGAGGTTGGGTTGGTGGGGGGTGTGGACCTGACGAGGGAGTCACTGAGGGAGTGGTCTTTTCGGAACGCTGATAGGGGAGGGGAGGGAAATATATCCCTGGTGGTGGGGTCAGTTTAGAGGTGGCGGAAATGACGGCAGATGATACGTTGTACATGGAGGTTGGTGGGGTGGAAGGTGAGGACCAGTGGGGTTCTGTCCTGGTGGCAGTTGGAGGGGCGGGGCTCAAGGGCGGAGGAGGGGGAAGTGGAAGAGATGCGGTGGAGGGCATCGTCGACTACATCTGGCGGGAAATTGCGGTCCTTGAAGAAGGAGGCCATCTGGGTTGTACGGTTTTGGAACTGGTCCTCCTGGGAGCAGGATCATAGGACACACAATTTATAGTAAAAGATCAAAGTGTCATACAACTGATGCGAAGAATTGAACAAACCTAGATTGCTGTTAAGTCTTTAATCAGTTAGAATAAGGATGCAGGTTTCGAGTGACGAATATGTAAATCCCAGAACTTCTTTCAAGTCACTGTCCCGAGATAACTTGAGGTTTTATATTTTAAAAAAAAGTGACATCTCGGCTCAGACAATGCATTAAAGATGTGGGGTTAGAGTCTGCCTGCATTCCAACCTTGGGTCAGACTGGTTCTACTTCCAAAGTAGGAATTTAAAAGATGTCAGATGGACTGACTGCCTACAGATTGTGTGCTTTTTGAAAAAATAGATTTGTGTGCGTGTGTGAGAGAGAGCAAGGGAAAGAGTGTGTGTGAGACAAAGTTTATGCCTGTGAGAGGGTGAGAGTGTACATCCAAATAAACCTGTTGGACTAAACCTAGTGTTGTGTGATTTTTAACTTTGTCCACCCCAGACCAATACTGGCACCTCTACATGATGATATATTTGGGCCAGAGGAAGGTTTGCAGTGGAATTTCCCAGTGACTGGTATTGGGACCCTTGCTTGATGGATGTTAGTGATCTGGACCTTGCTGTGCAGAGGACAATTTCCAAATTTTCACTTGAAATTAAACTAGGAAGAATTGTAAGTCTGAGAGGAGGATAGTGCGGAACTCAAACAACATTGACAAGTTAGTGGGTGGATTGGAGGCCAAATGGCTGAATGACTGTAATAGTTCTGTGATCAAGCCAGATTTTAGTCGAGGATCTGATTTATCCACAAATGAGATTAGCTGCATTCCTTTTAAGTAATTTTTCTCTCAGGTGGTCCTCTCCAAATAAAGCATTTAAAGTGGTATTGTCTTAGCTTAAAAATAATTTTCATGCCTGAGACCTTAAATTTCTTGAACAATGGCACAAATTACTTTTGTCTACAAAGGTGATACATAAACAAATGTTACTTTTATGCACAGTTGCCTGGCATTAACTATGTTGCAACTGCATCAAAGTGCCTGTTACTTCCTCAGCTTCCATAACAAGCTTTTAACCCACATGCTGGATTTCTGACTTTATAAGCACTGGTAGTGTATAATTGCCTGAGGATTGCACTGAAATCCTTATTACTGAGTAGCTTCCAGAAATGGTATGGGTGGTTTATTCTTCTCGTACTCCAAATAGTTCTATCTATCTCTATGGGCATTAAAAAGCAACAAACTGGCCCACAGAACCAAGGTGCTTAACTAATAGGGTCTGTATGCTCAGCACTTTTCTAGATGGCAGTTAAGCAACAGCACGTATAGGCCATAAAAAGGCACAGTTACTTCCGTCTTGGTGTCTGTGATGCATTCCTGGCATCACATAGGAAGACATTATCAGCAATGAATCAGTCCTTTATAGGACAAACGTGGCAAGCATACTAATCCTATCAAGCAAGGGATGTCTTTCTGGCTTGGGCATATGCTCAGGCATCTGCCCACTGTGGGTGGCACAGTGGGCAGCACGGTGGCACAGTGGTTAGCACTGCTGCCTCACAGCGCCAGAGACCCGGGTTCAATTCCCGCCTCAGGCGACTGACTGTGTGGAGTTTGCACGTTCTCCCCGTGTCTGCGTGGGTTTCCTCCGGGTGCTCCGGTTTCCTCCCACAGTCCAAAGTTGTGCAGGTCAGGTGAATTGGCCATGCTAAATTGCCCGTAGTGTTCGGTAAGGGGTAAATGTAGGGGTATGGGTGGGTTGCGCTTCGGCGGGTCAGTGTGGACTTGTTGGGCCGAAGGGCCTGTTTCCACACTAATGTAATCTAATCTAATCTGCATCCATAAGGATATGCTGTAGGACGCAGCTGTGTCAATAGACCATGGTGCCTAACGCTCAAAACAGACATGTAAATCCACAATTTCAAGGGCAACTGGGAACTCGAGTTGATGACCATGTCGCGTCGCAGCACCAGCATGGGTAGACATTTGCTGCCATAACAATGTTGTTTTCAGAAGCTCCAAAAGAAGCACTGAGCTGATAAATGAGGCATCAGCTGAGATTGTCTGCTCCTCACTGACGAGGGACAACTTAGTGTGTGGCATTTGTGGCAAACTTTGTCAGTTGTAGAAAGGCATTCAGCCATCAAAAGAAGTCTAATAGATCCTTTAATCTGAGCTCACTAAATTCTATGGCTACGTTCCCATCAATTCTCACAAATGGAAGGAGGGCAATCTTTGTCTACTGTGTGCTCAGTCTCAGACTGTTTGCTGCTTCTTTGCTCTCTTGCTGTTTCTCTTGGGCATGGTCTGTTGTGCTACATTTATCCTTTCTGTGCTTCTGTTCTCTTTTTAAAAAAACTCCTCATTTCTGATGGTCTTGTTGGTTTGGTACAAAAGGGTTGATGGACAAGTACACTCTTGCATGACGTGATACAGGTAGTGGTGTTCATGCAGCAAGGAACCAAGGACACCAGTGCCAAGTTGGGCACTGGAAGTGAAGTCTTGAAGTGATGAAAATATGACCAGACCTTTTGAAGTGTGCACAGAATCAATATCTTTGTTTTCTTGATGGTTTGAGAAGTTCATACATTAACCACAAGTCACTAATTGGAAATCCAGATATGATTAACTGCATTTTTTGATCAATTGGTTAAAGAAATGAACAATAGGCAATCTGCTTGCAAATGTGGCCTCCCCTTTGTATTTCAGAACTTTATGTTAGGTAAAATGAAGATGCAAAGCAAATTTTTTTGATCAACCTTTTGAGTTATACTAACTTAGTTGCTGCTTTTTGCTTACTTGTTAATATGGTGTGTAATGTGAGCCATCATCACTTTACTGGAGAGGGCAGCTGTCATTGAACTGAATTCAAGCAGTTGGAACTCGCTTCAGGTTAGTGGAAGAAAGCACATAATAATGAGCAACTTAAATGAGGCACACCATAGCAAAGGGCAATCAAAATCGGACAGGGCTGAGATACGTCACTGAATCAACATAGAATCGAGACATTCATTGCAATCTCTCCAGTCAAAGCATGACTAACGAATGCTGAGCAAAAACCTGGGAAGTTGAACTAACGTGTGCTGAGTCCACACCCTGAATTTCACCCTTGTGTGGAATGGAAAGTTTACTGTGTTTCCCACTGAAAGAAAGCAGATACCTCAGTAAATATGCATGTGAAGTATATTTATTTAAAACTGTGCATGATGTGAGTTCTACTAAAAAAAAATGCATTTGGCTATAGCCATGCCTGCAGCTAGTCAGTGATTCTCAACTGTGGTGTCAAGACCCAGTAATAACAGGTTCTGCTTTGTGGAGATGACCAAGGACAGCTGTTAATTCGTGGGCGGCATGGTGGCACAGTGGTTAGCACTGCTACCTCACAGCGCCAGAGACCCGGGTTCACTTCCCGCCTCAGACGACTGACTGTGTGGAGTTTGCACGTTCTTCCCGTGTCTGCATGGGTTTCCTCCGGGTGCTCCGGTTTCCTCCCACAGTCCAAAGATGTGCAGGTCAGGTGAATTGGCCGTGCTAAATTGCCCGTAGTGTTAGGTAAGGTGTAGATGTGTAGGGGTATGGGTGGGTTGCGCTTCGGCGGGTCGGTGTGGACTTGTTGGGCCGAAGGGCCTGTTTCCACACTGTAAGTAATCTAATCTAATCTAGAAAAAAAAAATTCAGACATTCAATGTGTTTTTTCATCCTACCAAAAGACTGTTGGATCATGACAGCTGTGCTGGATTTTAAAGGACAGCTCTTACATAAAACTCTAAATTGATTTGTGGGCGGCACGGTGGCACAGTGGTTAGCACTGCTGCCTCACAGCGCCAGACACCCGGGTTCAATTCCCGCCTCAGGCGACTGACTGTGTGGAGTTTGCACATTCTCCCCGAGTCTGCGTGGGTTTCCTCCGGGTGCTCCGGTTTCCTCCCACAGTCCAAAAATGTGCAGGTTAGGTGAATTGGCCATGCTAAATTGCCCGTAGTGTTAGATGCAGGGGTAAATGTAGGGGAATGGGTATGGGTGGGTGCGCTTTGGCGGGTCGGTGTGGACTTGTTGGGCCAAAGGGCCTGTTTCCACACTGTAATTAATCTAATCTAATCTAATTTCCTAATATTTTAACAAAATCACGTTTCTTAATTGGCACAATAAATGAAATGACATTCAGATTCATACATCTAATACCGCACAAATCATAAATAATGTGTGTATAGCATGTATGCAGGTCAGTATTATTAAAACAATTCACTCTCTGTACATGCCCCAGCTTGATTGCAGCCAGAAAATTTAGCCCCTCCCCCCCAATACTGTAATGGCAATACTTACTCGCTGTAGATCACTATTGCCTCTGGCTCTAGAGTTTCTGATAGAGCTAACTGCTTTCGTTTTTCATTGTAGAGTGGAAGCAGGAGAATTGCTTTGTTTATTTTACAGACAATGATCCTGGGTATTAATTAGCTGAGCCACTGAAATAGTTGGACAGTTTAAGACTCGCTGTTCCTCTGAAGCTGAACCTGTGGTGTCTCAAGAAAACACAATTTGGAACCCAAATTTAAGGTTACAATCAGATCAGTCGTGATCTTATTGAATAACTGAGCAAGCTCAAGGGGCTGAATGACTATCCGTGCTGCTTGCCTGTGTGTATGTGTCTCTCCATTTCTCTTACGCGCGCACACTCCTTGCAGTTTTCCTATCTCTCTTTCACACTTAAGCAACACGTTTTCAGCTTCCCTGTTTTTCTTCTAACTTCATTTCAGCCTCTCTATATGTATACCCATCTCCCTTGACCCCCATCTCACTCCTACAGTCCACCTTTTGCTGGTTCTTTATCTCTCCTACTGTCATCTCTTGCAGGAGTGCAGGGTCCTCCTGGTTGTTTTGGACCCCAAATTTAAGGTTACAATCAGATCGGTCGTGATCGTATTGAATAATAGAGCAGGCTCAAGGGGCTGAATGACCTACTCCTACACCTTGTTCATACGTACCAACTTGGTCAAAATGCAGTGCAGGGCTATAAACATGATAAATGTTGGAAGTAGCATGCTAGGTGATTCCACAACTAATAAAGTTTTGAAAAAAGACTGTCCTTTGACATGAAGGCAGCATTTGACTAAGTGTGATGTTAGGGGGCTTGAGGAAAATTGAACTCCGTGTGAATCGGGGAAAAATCTCTGTATTCGTTTGAGTCAAACTCAGCTTAAAGAAAGATGGTCATGGTTGTTGATTGTCATTCATTTCTGTACCAGAATATAGCTCCAGAACTTACTTAAGGAAGTGTCCTAGGCTCAATCATCAGCCACTTCTTCAATGACATCCCTGCATCCTGAGGTCAGAAATGGAAATGTCCACTTGCACATTGCAGTTGCATTCATTATTTTAACAAAACAAAGCTGTCCTTCTTTACATCTTGCAAGATTTGGATAGTATTCAAACTTTGTCTGATAAATGGTAATGTGGGTTTTAAGGATTGGGGATTGCAGATTACCTGAAAACAGGTAGACTGGAACTCATCGATTTTAAGATAGTTTATTAAGAAATGGCACTCTAGATATGATGCATAAGCTTCAGAAGTAGGAAAGGTATGTGAACAGTAACCAATGAGAACAGTTTATTGATCCCAGAGGATGATCGGTTTGTTGATATCTGTTGCTTATGGCAAGGGTATGTTGTGTCCAGCTAAAGTGTTAGGAAACTCTTTCCCAAGTGTTCCTCCTTCTGAAGAAGGCAATTGCCTGATAATTGCTTCCTGCCTCTGAGCATTTCTAGGGGCTAGATGTTTACCTTAAGTCAGCCACGCCAAATAGCTTTGGCCTGTGACCTCAGATCAGGAGGCACCCAAAATGTGCAGCTTTCTTCATGGAATGCAGGTTCCCACCTTAGCTCACTTTGAATAAACGTCCTTTGTTCCCACTCTATGGATTTCTTAGTGGCTTCAAAACAGAATGCATTCTTCCACTTATGTCTGATACCAAATTCTCTGACCTTACTCATATTGGTCTATTATAGGGGATCTTATCAAAGGCTTTTTGTAAATCCAGTTATATTGTAGCCAGTAGTTTACCATTGACTTTGTTCTCTGTTATTTCCTTAATGGGAAGAAAAAGCAATATATTTGACAGACAAAAAACAGTTTGTCAAGCAAGACTTTCTCTTTTGAAATCTTTGCTGTTTAGTGTTATATTTTTCTTTTCTGAATATTCTGTTCTCTCTTTTAGTAAATATTTCTCTGGGCATGTTCTATCCCTCATCTTAAATGTAGCAATTATATTAACTACCTGCTGGGTCCTCCTGGCACTGTATCTTTTTCTAACAAATTGTAATAATGTTTCTGTTCTCTTCTGCTGGATTATTTTGAAATGCGTGGATGCAATCCATCTAGAGAAGGGCTTTTATCCATTTGGCATTCGATTAGGTATTTTTATTTTTTCCATCCCAATGCTCATGAATTTCTGGTTTATAACAAAGCAAAATTATTTAATATTGGTGTCTTCTATCATTTGCTGCTTGTGATATTATCATACTTTTTAATAGTCCTGCTTCCATTGCCATCTTAGATTTCTTTTAAATCACTCTACTGAAGGTGAGTGGTGGTAATGTTTCACCCTGTTTGTGAGCAACATACCAAAAAAAGAGGATTTTGAAGAAACTTGCCTGGCAAATAGAGTATGGCCCAAGGAAGAACTGATTAGCTTTTGGAGAAGATAGGGATGTGGATCTTTGAAAAATTTTAAAGGGTTTATCAACATTGAGAGATGGGGTGAATTGACTACTTAAAAACAAGTGAGTTATTTATTTAGCAAGTTATTGTGAGTTTTAGAAAGTTGAAAATTGCATGAACTGCTGTAGTTGAATTTGTCACAGCTGTCACAATACATGCAGAGTTTTAACATTAAATTGTTGGATGTGAACTGGCCTGTCTGCTCAATGTAATGAATGACCTTAATAAAAATATTTGCTTTTTTGGCTTTGTAGTTCCAGAGCATCAACCAGGCAGAGAGATATCTCAAGGAAGATCAGTGTAGTTGTAAAAATGTTGAGTTAACAGTGTGCAGAAATATATGCACTATTGTTTAGTGTTAGAGGCTGTTTATTTGGAATTTCTTCTAAAATAGTTTGTTTTCTGGTCCTTGATAAGTTTGTTTCATAGATTCTTTTTGTCACCTTAATTTTTGATAGCTTTCCTAATTTCTTCATAGGCTTTCTTATTATGCAGTCTCCTTCTGTCTACTTAATGTATATCTCTTTCCTAGCCCTCGATGGATTCCTTATGGCTTTATTCTGTGGTGAGTACATTCGCATCAAGCCTCGCCAAAGCCTATGATAGAATATTTCCTCTTCTCTTGCCTACTTGATTGGTATCCTATCCACTACTCTGTATATTCATCCCCTCTGAGCATCAGTGCAGTGTGGTGGCAGTGTGTGTCATCTGCAATATACTTCAACAGCAACTTTCAAGTCTGTAACCTAAAGAGTGAAAGCGTCATGTGCATAGGAATGCCACCATCTGCACATAAGCAATGAAAAAAAGCGGGAATGCTGTATTAGACATGGTTTCTCTTTTGCGCTTTAGAATTTTCAGAGTTGGGATAATTGCTGGCCTTTGCTACTTGCCTCCTTTCTAGCCCCAAATTTACTGGCAACTGCAGACACAGACTTGTTGTATTGGCAGTTCATACATGTGTGACATGTCTCTGTGAAAAATTTCATAAAATCTGGGTTACCACTCCAGATCCCTTTTTAAAGTTGTATTGAAATATAAATTGTGCTGGGTTCCACTGTGTATGCCATTGAATGACATTTGATTACTAATACAGAGTGTAGGCATGGTTGGTGCATCAGGAACAATTGAATTAGCAGTAAGGGGTACTTGAGTTCAAGGAATCGAGACAGAACATGAGGTAGTTGTAGAGCTTGGGATTTGGGGGAAAGGAAGACTGAGAGATTAGAGACTTGGTGGAAAAACTGCAGATTTTGGGAAGGGAGATACCAGAAAAGGAGCAGGTGAAGAGCTGGAGATTGGGAATATCAATTAGTGAGGTGTGATTAGATGTTGTATGATCAAAGCTCCAATGTTGCGTCCAGCCGGAGTTGGTACCCAACTTGCCAGCCTGCTGAAGCAAGGAATGCTGGTACAGAAAAACAAAGCAGCAATCATTTCCCACCCCAATACCACATCCATTTGCTTATTGGCAACTAGCAGCTCCCTGTTCCTGCAATCCTATTCTTTACCTACATTTTTGAGTGAAGGTGGAAAGGTGTCTTTCTGCATCTGATTGTCTTTAGAATGGTGGCCAATCCTGTGAATCCCATATGTTAGTCCTATGATTAATGTGATTAATCGATTTCCTTCCAATTGTTCTGTCTTTCCTAAGATTTGCCTTTGGAGTCTTAAGTGTATAGGTGTTCCCTGTCATTACAATGCTCTTTTCTTTTCCCCTTGTGCCTGCCATCATGATGGTTAGAAGCAATGAAATACTGGTGTACAAGAGGAGACCATTTAGCCCATCATGTTAATTGTAAGTAAAACTGTAAAACTCGGCTCTCTGCTAAGTGAAAGTGCTTTGAAAGGAGCAATTTTTGCAGTTGAAATTTATCCTTGTTTATTGACCAAATTCAGATGTGTGGACAATATTTCCCAACATTATTGAACTAATTTAACTGCTGGTCATAATCTCAGCAGGTTCTCCAAGATTGCTATTTTTTTAAAAAAGTACTATATTAAGTGGCCATTTTGAAGTTAGGCCATCCTAAAAATAAGATATCTGATGCCAGTCCTTATGTGCCTAATTTACAGGTTTTACTGTAATTAACTCTAATTTCTAAATGTATATTAAACTGTATTCTTCAATTGATCATTTTTATTTATACCTTGCTTATGCTGCCTTTGTGCTTTCTCTTGATAACAAGGAAACCTGTTACTTTCTTACTGACTGATTTCCATGGCTGCAGCAGAATACCTGAACACAGATGTAACTGAAGAAAAAAACTGACATGAGGAAGGCCTTGGGCAGTGACTACTCATCAGGTTTTATATGCAGTCATGTCTTCTGAATGATTACATTAACTTTATTTATTCAGTTTAACTGGAGAATTTGAACAAATGTAATCAGTAAGTTATTAAAGACTGCGCGATTTGGGGTTAGAGTAGTAAAGTTGCTGATTTCAACTTTTGTTAGGAGTGTAACTTTATGGTGAAACTCTTACGGAGCCATTTGCATAAGAATTTTTGCTTTATTCTTTGCTCTCAAAGCCCATTTCTAGAATAGATAATAGTGAAGGCACAGTTAGTCACTCGAATTATGATTAAATAAAACAAAGTAATGGAAATATTCAGGTCAAACAATGGTCTATGAGAGAGAAGGAGTTAATATATCAGGTTACCTTTCAGCAGAATGAAACTGGGGAAAATATTCTGGGAGTGATTTTAGCCTAACCTTCTGAGCAAGTTTAGATTATCATCATATTTTTCTCTTTGTGTTGAAATCCATGCATAATAAATTATGCACAGTGTAAAATGGGTGTTTAGCTCAATCAATCTGTTCCCTGCTTGCCACATTACATCAAAATTATCTACTATGTATTGTCCAGCGAACAATCAGAAACACTTCATCTCTTGAGAGATCACCTGGATACCTTTATACAAGTTGTTTCACTGGAGATTAACCCCTTTTACCACAAATATTTCACTCTTCTTTCTTTGTAATGGAGTAGTCTCTGACTCACCTAAGTAAAGGTTGTCATGAATAGTTCTATAGTATTTCAAAATGTTGTGCTTCAGAGTATTACCCTGTTGATCTTTATGATTCCTATTTGACACTCAGAGCAACAAGATAAGGAGAGCAAGCTATCCTGCATTGCTAGTGATTGGCTTCTGTGAGTCATCAAAATCAATAATTAGTTAATTAAAGAAAGTGAATCAAAGGTAATTGAATCACAAAGTATGTTTTGATCATCCTCAGCCTCTATTCTGCTCTCTTATTAGAAGAGAACTTAATATCGGAAATGAAGTTTCTAACCTACATATACAAGTATTTGATTTTTATATATATATATTTATTTATTTATTCATCCATTCAGGGATATGGGCTTTGATGACTGGCAACATTTATTGTCCTTCTTGCTCTTGTTGTCCTTGAGGTGGTGCTGTGAACTGCCTTCTTGAAGCACTATAAACCTTGTGGTACAGGGACATGCATGATGCTGTTAGGGAGAGCTATAGGATGTTACCCAATGACATGGAAGGAGCAATGATGTATTTCCAAATTGGATGGTAAGTGACTTGGAGGGGAACCTGCAAATGATTGTCTTCCCGCTGCTGTTGTCCTTCAAGATGACAGTCGTCATGGATTTCGAAGATGTTGTCTAAGGAGCTTTGGTGAATTTCTACAATGCATCTTCTCAATTAACTGCAGCTACCATGCATTGATAATACAGAGAATGAATGTTTGTAGTGCTAATTAACCGAATAATCAATTATCCGAACGAAATAGTGCCCCCCATTACGTTCGGATAATCAAGGTTCCCCTTCTACTCTGCTACCGCTATTTAAGGACCAGTGAAATTCTACAAATGCTGACTAAAATTCGCAGCATATGATCGAAGGCTGACATCCCTTGTGGGTCAACACTGCATTTCAAAACAGAGGCATGAAGCACATAATCATTAGGGATTTATTATCTGGACTGTTCATTCGCAAATTTAGAATTTCTGCTCTGGAATCTTATTTTACCGTCATATTCCAGTAATGAAATATGATACAACAGCAAATAGAACTTTTTTGGCTATTAGTAGCTGTGAATAATTGAAAAGACCTAATTGTGTTCTGTAAACAAGAAGATATGATCACAGTATAGAGGAACTCAATAGTCTGGCAACAATATCACTCAAAACATGAATTCTGTTTCTGTTCATAACAAAGTGAGACCTGCTGAGTTTCTTCAGCATTCTCTGTTTGTTGTAGTAGGTTGAGCCTGTTGGACAGAAAGTGGGATCTGTGGAAGTGAGGACTGGAGTCATGTATTTTCATAGGAAGTGCTCCTTCTAGCTCCACAAATACTATGATGCCTCTTCTCCTACTATTCATCTACTATCTCCAATCCCCTTTAAGAATTATTATGCAGTTCTGTATGCTTGACCTATTTACAGTATTATGGAAATTACATTGAATCCTAAATTTTCATGGAACCCTAATTTACCCATTTATTAAGTCTCCTATATATTTAAAGGATAGTGTGCTGCTGTCAATTTAAAAAGGCCTGTCTGAAAATAGAGACCTGAATGTTTAATCGGTTAATGTTAATTGTATAAATTTAAAGTTAAGCGAATACAGGTTGAGGGCACTCATTGCAGCAGTGAAATACAATTAATTATACAGAAATTCAGCTAGATTGCTTTTCACAAGCTTCAGCGAATACCTTTATAAGTGGGCTTATCACAGATCAGGTTTGCTGCAAGGGAATGTGCAGTGTTTCATTGCTACCTTTTGTGGAAGGGTGCAGTCAAGTTGGGAATTCTCCTCACTAGTTAGCTCCCGAGTCTGGCCATCATGGCTACGGGAAGTGGATGGTTTGACCCAGCTGTAGGTGTCTCTTCCTTGGTTATCTAGAACATTACAGTGCAGTACACGCCCTTTGGCTCTCGATGTTGCGCCGACCTTTGGAACCAATCTGAAGCCCATCTATCCTACACTATTCTATTTTCTTCCATATGTCTCTACAATGACCATTTAAATGTCCTTAAAGTTGGTGAGTCTAATACTGTTGCAGGCACTGCGTTCCACACCGCTACTACTCCCTGAGTAAAGAAACTACCTCTGATATTGTCCTATAACTAACACCCGTCAATTTGAAGCTCTGTCCCCTTATGCTAGCCATCACCATCCCAGGATAAAGGTTCTCAATGTCCACCCTTTCTAATTCTCTGATTATCTTATATGTCTCAACTAAGTCATCTCTCAACCTCCTCTCTGATGAAAACAGCCTCAGGTCCCTCAGCCTTTCCTCTTGAGACCTTTCCTCCATTCCAGGCAACATCCTAGTAAATCTCCCCTGAACCCCCTCCAAAGCTTCCACATCCTTCCTATAATGCGGTGGCCAGAACTGTACACAATACTCAAAGTGTGGCCGAATCAGTTTTGTACAGCTGCAGCATGATCTTGTGGCTCCAGAACTCAATCCCTCTGTAATGTCAAAAGACGAAATGGGACTATCTCTCTGGACATGAATGTAATATTAAAAAGTTTAACTGCACTGTGTTTTAGGGTGGGACAAAAGCCGTGAAAGAATGACTATCCATTGTAATTTACACTTCATTTAGACATTACTCCCCTGCTATTGTCAAGTGAAACTCTCAATTCAATCTCTTCCATTCAGAAATGCTTTCTGGCCAGAGGTATGTTGCACCTGTATTGCCTTAGGAAAGCATTGAGTCAGGTTCATCTGCGTAATGGTTCCCCAGATTTAGGACATTGCGTTTGTGTTATCTCTGAGGATGATTTCATCCTGCCATTGTAACATGGGACTGTGAGTAACTGGGGTTGTCTTGAGTGGCATATGACTGTGGGGGAGTGGCCAGAGCAACTGTAAGCATTGCAACTGACCTGTATACAGGGAATGTGCCTTCTTTGTTCAAAGCCTCACTTTGACCTGACTTTGCATGCCTGTGAAGAGGTTGAAAGGGGGTCACCTAGCTTGTACTGTACTGTACTGTATTGTACTGTTATTAATAAATTTGATTGCTCATTCACAAAAGTTTGCGTGTTGCAGTTGCATCAAGTGTGTAAGAACCTCAGGAGTAAAAGAACTTAACACCTCTACCAGTAAAAGCTAGCATACCGTGTTTTCTTGCCACAGAAGTTGATAGGGTTGTTAATTTTCAGGGATCTATGAACATGGCTACCATTTCAAGCAGGTATGCTGTTTTGGAAAATGTAGGGGGTAGTCTGAGGTATAGACTGACATTTCTGTGACCAGCAGCGAAAAAGCAGAATGGTGTGTTGTTTCCCTGGTGCCAGGATCAAGGATGTCACTGAGAGGATGCAGAATGTCCTCATGGGGGAGCAAGAGGTCATTGTCCACATTGGAACCAACGACAGAGGAAGGGAAAAGGTTGACATTCTGAAGGGAGAATACAGAGAGTTGGGTCAGGGTCCGGGGGGGAGGTGGGACCTGGGGAGATAGTGAGGAAAGATATCAATCTGAGACGAGTATAGTCGAGAACAGATGTGAGTCAAACATGGCAGGCAGGGACAAGTTAGGACTAATAAATTAAACTGCATTTATTTCAATGCAAGGGGCCTAAACAGGGAAGGCAGATGAACTCAGGGCATGGTTAGGAACATGGGACTGAGATATCACAGCAATTACAGAAACATGGCTCAGGATGGGCAGGACTGGCAGCTGAATGTTCCAAGATACAAATGCTACAGGAAGGATAGAGGGAGACAAGAGAGGAGGGGGATGGCATTTTTGATAAGGGATAGCATTACAGCTGTGCTGAGGGAGGATATTCCTGGAAATACATCCAGGGAAGTTATTTGGGTGGAACTGAGAAATAAAAAAGGGATGTTCACCTTATTGGGATTGTATTATAGGCCTTCTAATAGTCAGAGGGGAATTGAGAAACAAACTTGTAAGGAGATCTCAGCTATCTGTAAGAATAATAGGGTTGTTATGGTAGGGGATTTTAACTTTCCAAACATAGACTGGGTCTGCATAGTGTTAAGGGTTTAGATGGAGAGGAATTTCTTAAGTGTGTACAAGACAATTTTCTGATTCAGTATGTGGATGTACCTACTAGAGAAGGTGCAAAACTGACCTACTCTTGGGAAATAAGGTGACTGAGGTATCAGTGGGGGAGCACCAGCGACCATAATTCTATTAGATTAAAAATAGTGATGGAAAAGGATAGACCAGATCTAAAAGTTGAATTCTAAATTGGAGAAAGACCAATTTTGAGGGTATTAGGCAAGAACTTTTGAAAGCTGATTTGGGGCAGGTAAAGAGACGGCTGAAAAATGGGAAGCCTTCAGTATAGAGATAACGAGAATCCAGAGAAAGTATATTCCTGCTAGGGTGAAAGGAAAGGCTGGTAGGTATAGGGAATGTTGGATGAAGAAGGAATTTGAGGGTTTGGTTAAGAAAAAGAAGGAAGCATATGTAAGGTATAGACAGGATAGATCGAGTGCTGTCTTAGAGTATAAAGGAAGGAGGAGTATACTTAAGAAGGAAATCAGGAGGGCAAAAAGGGGACACGAGATAGCTTTAAGGAGAATCCAAAGAGTTTTTAAAAATACGTTAAGGACAAAAGGGTAACTAGGGAGAGAATAGTGCCCCTGAAAGATCAGCAAGGCGGCCTTTGTGTGGAGCCTCAAAAAATGGGGAAGATAGATTAGATTACTCAGTGTGGAAACAGGCCCTTCGGCCCAACAAGTCCACACCGCCCCCGCCGAAGCGCAACCCACCCAAATCCCCATATTTACCCCTTACCTAACACTACGGGCAATTTAGCATGGCCAATTCACCTAACCTGCACGTCTTTGGACTGTGGGAGGAAACCGGAGCACCCGGAGGAAACCCACGCAGACACGGGGAGAACGTGCAAACTCCACACAGTCAGTCGCCTGAGGCGGGAATTGAACCCGGATCTCTGGCGCTGTGAGGCAGCAGTGCTAACCACTGTGCCACCATGCCGCCCACGAAATGAATATTTTGCATCAGTATTTACTATGGAAAAAGATATGGAAGATATAGACTGTAGGGAAATAGATGGTGACATCTTGCAAAATGTCCATATTACAGAGGAGGAAGTGCTGGATGTCTTGAAATGGGTAAAGGTGGATAAATCCCCAGGACCTGATCAGGTGTACCCTAGAACTCTGTGGGAAGCTAGAGAAGTGATTGCTGGGCCTCTTGCTGAGAGATTTGTATCATCGATAGTCACAGGTGAGGTGCCAGAAGACTGGAGGTTAGCTAACGTGGTGCCACTGTTTAAGAAGGGTGGTAAGGACAAGCCAGGGAACGATAGATAAGTGAGCCTGAAGTCGGTGGTGGGCAAGTTTTTTTTTGATTACTCAGTGTGGAAACAGGCCCTTCGGCCCAACAAGTCCACACCGACCCGCCGAAGCGTATACCACCCAGACCCATACTCCTACATTTACCCCTTCAGCTAACACTACGGGCAATTTAGCATGGCCAATTCACCTAACCTGCACATTTTTCGATTGTGGGAGGAAACCAGAGCACCCGGAGGAAACCCACGCAGACACGGGGAGAATGTGCAAACTCCACACAGAGTCGCCCGAGGCGGGAGTTGAACCCGGGTCTCTGGCGCTGTGAGGCAGCAGTGCTAACCACTGTGCCACCGTGCCACCCACAAGTTGTTGGAGAGAATCCTGAGGGACAGGATGTACATGTATTTGGAAAGACAGGAACTGATCAGGGATAATCAACATGGCTTTGTGTGGGAAATCATGTCTCACAGACTTGATTGAGTTTTTTGATGAAGTAACAAAGAGGATTGATGAGGGCAGAGCGGAGATGTGATCTATATGGATGTCAGTAAGTGAATCGACAAGGTTGCCCATGGGAGACTGATTAGCAAGGTTAGGTCTCACGGAATACAGGGAGAACTAGCCATTTGGATACAGAACTGGCTCAAAGGTAGAAGACAGAGGGTGGTGGTGGAGGGTTGTTTTTCAGACTGGAGACCTGTGACCAGGGGAGTGCCACAAGGATCGGTGCTGGGTTCTCTACATTTTGTCATTTACATAAATGATTTGGATGTGAGCATAAGAGGTACAGTTAGTAAGTTTGCAGATGACACCAAAATTGGAGGTGTAGTGGACAGCGAAGAGGGTTACCTCAGATTACAACAGGATCTTGATCAGGTGGGCCAGTGAGCTGAGAAGTGGCAGATGGAGTTTAATTTAGACAGATGTGAGGTGCTGCATTTTGAGAAAGCAAATCTTAGCAGGACTTATACACTTAATGGTAAGGTCCTAGGGTGTGTTGCTGAAAAAAGAGACCTTGGAGTGCAGGTTCATAGCTCCTTGATAGTGGAGTCGCAGGTAGATAGGATAGTGAAGAAGGTGTTTGGTATGCTTTCTTTTATTGGTCAGAGTATTGAGTACAGGAGTTGGGAGGTCATGTTACAGCTGTACAGGACATTGGTTAGGCCACTGTTGGAATATTGTGTGCAATTCTTGTCTCCTTCCTATTGGAAAGATGTTGTGAAACTTGAAAGGGTTTAGAAAAGATTTACAAGATGTTGCCAGGGTTGGAGGATTTGAGCTATAGGGAGAGGCTGAACAGGCTGGGGTCATTTTCCCTGGAGTGTCGGAGGCTGAGGGGTGACCTTATAGAGGTTTACAAAATTGAGGGGCACGGATCGGGTAAATAGACAAAGTCTTTTCCCTGGGATCAGGGAGTGCAGAACTAGAGGGCATAGGTTTAGGGTGAGAGTAGAAAACTATAAAAAAAAGACCTACATGGCAACTTTTTTACACAGAGGGTGGTACGTGTACGGAGTGAGCTGCCAGAGGAAGTGGTGGAGGCTAGTACAATTGCAACATTTAAGAGGCATTTGGATAGGTATATGAATAGGAAGAGTTTGGATGGGCCGGGTGCTGGCAGGTGGGACTAGATTGGGTTGGGATATCTGGTCGGCATGGACGGGTTGGACTGAAGGGTCTGTTTCCGTGCTGTACATCTCTATGACTCTATCTCTGTGCTCATCTATGCTATCAAGAATCTTTCTATTAGCCCAGTACTCTTCATTCCTGTTGCTCCTTCCAAAGTGAATCACATCATTAAACTTTTTTACATTAAACTCCATTTGCCACCTCTCAGCCCAGTTCTGCAGCTCATCTTTGTCCCTCTGTAACTTGCAAAATCCTTCAGCACTATCCACAACTCCACCAACCCCAGTGTCATCTGCAAATTTACTAACCCATCCTTCCACACCTTCATCTAGGTCATTGATAAAAATAACAAACAGCAACAGCCCTAAAACAGATTCTAGCAATACACCACTGTAACTGCACTCCAGGATGAACATTTCCCATCAATCACCACCCTCTGTCTTCTTTCAGCTAACCAGTTTCTGAGCCAAACCGCTAAGTCACCCTCAGCCCCATGACTTTCTATTTTGTACAATAGCCTACTGTGGAGAACCTTATCAAAAGCCTTACGGAAATCCATATATACCACGTCAACCGCTTTACCCTCATCCACCTATTTGGTCGCCATCTCAAAGAACTCAATAAGGTTTGCGAGGCATGACCTATCCTTCACAAAACCATGTTGACTATCCCGAATCAATTTATTTCTCTTGAGATGATTATAAGTCCTATCTCTTTTCACCCTGTCCAACACTTTACCCATAGCCAAAATAAGGCTCACTGGTCTATAATTACCAGTGTTATCTTGAACAAGGGAGCAACATTTGCTATCCTCCAATCTTCTGGCACTATTCCTGTAGATCAAAGCCAAAGACTCTTCAATCTCCTGTCTGGCTTCCCAGAGAATCCTTGGATAAATCCCATCCAGCCCAGGGCACTTATCTATTTTCACACTTTGCGGAACTGCTGACACCACCTCCTTGTGAACGTCAATCCGTCTAGTCTAGTAGCTTCTATCTTTGTATTCTCCTCGACAGCATTGTCTTTTTCCAGTGTGAATACTGACGAAAATATTTATTTAGCACTTCCCTTATCGCCTCGGACTCCACGCACAACTTCCCACTACTATCCTTGATTGGCACTAATCTTTCTCTAGTCATTCTTTTATTCCTGCCAATGACTTTTAATGTCCGCCCCGGCTCTTCTTATCTCTCTCTTTCGGTCTTTCCTGGCTAACTTGTAACCCTCAAGCATCCTACCTGAGCCTTCATGTCTCATCCTAACATAAGCCGTCGCCTTCCTCTTGACTAGATTCAACTTCTTCAGTACACCACTGCTCCCTCACTTGACCACTTTCTCCCTGCCTGACAGATACGTACTTGTCAAGGAAATGCAGTGGCTGTTCCTTGAATAAGTTCCACATTTCGGTTGTGCCCATCCCCTGCAGTTTCCTTCCCCATCCTATGCATCCTAAATCTTTGCCTAATTGCACCATAATTACCTTTCCTCCAGCAATAACTCTTGCCCTGTGGTATATACCTATCCCTTTCCATTGCTAAAGTAAACATAACCGAATTGTGGTCACTATCACCAAAGTGCTCACCTGCCTCCAAATCTAACACCTGGTCAGATTCATTACCCAGTACCAAATCCAATGATGAGTAGTAGTGTAGATTCAATAGATCATGATGTGCAATCAGTTTAGGTGAAGATAAGGAATGTCAAGGGAAAGAAGTCTTTCGGTCCCCAGGAGTTGCTTCGCTGTCGGACAAAGGTTAAATTGGGAAGTAATGGATGCTCGTGGGAAGAGCACCGCGATTGTCATGGGTGATTTTAATCTGCACATCCATCGGAAACATCAGATGGGCAACAGTAACATGGGAGACAAATTGTAGAGTTCATCAGGGGTTGTTTCTTAACCTATTCCTGGTTATGTTTGTAATGCTGTAAGTAAAATCTAATAAGGTATAATGAGGTGAGATTGCAAGAGTATTAGTTAAAGACCCTTTAGTGGGGAGCAATCATAAATAGAATTTCAAATTCAGTTTGAGGGAGAGCAACTTGGGTGTCAAGTCAGTGTCCTCAACAAGGACAGTTACAGAGGTATGAAGAAAGCTGTCTAAAGTAGACTGGAAAAATAGTCTCTGGGACATCATTATATGAGCAGTAGCAGACATTTCAGCAAATATTTTAGAGTGTTGAGCAAAAATGAATTCCAGTGAGAGGTCTATGTGATGGATGAGCCAACCATGTTTAGCAGAAGTGAGCAAGGAACATAGGAGTAGGCCATTCAGTCTCTTGAACCTACTCTGCTATTCAAGGTTGATCTGTGGTCAAACTCATATGCTTGCCTTGGGCCCGTGTCTTTTGATAACCTTACTTAATCAAAATTTATCATTGTCAGATTTAAATTTAATAGTTGAATTAGCATTGACTGCCACCTGAGGAAAAAAGCTCCAAAACTCAACTACTCTTTGTGTGTAGAAATGCTTTCTAACATCTTTCCTGAATAGCCTGGTCCTAATGCTTAGATTGTGATTTCTGCTTCGATAACTTTCAACAAGTAGAAATGGTTGATCTAACTACCCTGTCTTTCCCTATTGATATTCTGGAAACCTCAATTAGATCACCCTTTAACCTAAATTGTAGAGAATGAAGGCCTAATTTGTCTAACTCTCCATGTAACTTGAAGTTCAGGAATAATCCTTGTAAACCTACATTGAACTTCCAGGGTCAAAGCATCTTTCCTATGGTGTGGTGTCCAGACCTGCTTTCAGTACTGTAAGTGAAACTGGCTAGAGTTTTGTATAACTGCAGTATGACTTCTGTATTCTTATTCTACAAGTCTTTAGATATGAAGGCCAGCATTCCAGTAGCATTCTTAAATTTTTTTTGCATCTGTTTGTGGCATTTTAAAGAGTTATGTATCAGAACCCACAAATCTTGTTGGACATCCACTATATTTACCTTTGTGCCTTCTAAAAATACCCTGATATATCCTTGTTTGATTTGAAATGGCTATTCTCATACTAGCTTATATGAAAATCCATCTGTGACAGTTTACTATTGTAATTTTATGCTGTCATCAACACTGTCTACAATACTGCCGAAGTTTGTGTTAACAGCAAATTTGGACATTTGACTTTTTAACCCATTATCCAAATCGTTAATGGATATTGTGAATAATTGAAGCCTCAATACAGCTCTTTATGGAACTCCACTAATCTAGTTCTGCCAACTTGAGGACTTCTTCATTATTTCATCTCTGTTGATGTCACTTCTCCAATTTCCTATCTGTTTCAATAATTTGCCCTCAATTCTGTGGGCTTCCACAGAGAGGATCTAATCAAAAACTAGGGCACACAAAGCAGAGAAAACTAGTGCTAGGTATGGGAATTTTTAAGAAACCAGTAGCTGATGATTATAAACGTAATAAAGAGGGAGAAAATTGATTTATGAAAGTAAATTGGCAAGCAGATTAAAAAGCAAACAGCAAGAGCTTCTAAAGGTATATAAAGAGAAAAGGGCTGAAGTGTGGAATCCTTTTCAGATGTGATTTGGGCATTAATGATAGGGAAATGGCAGATCATTTGTACCAATATTTTTCACCAGTCTTCGCAATGGAGGATGAGATCAAAGATGTCAGATAAGCAAGGTACTAATGGGAGTAATGATTTTGTAACAGTCTTTTTCACAAAGGAAACTTGATAAACTTGATTGAAGGTAAACAGGATGCCAGGACCTGATGGTCTGCATTCAAAGATTTCAAAAGAAGTAGCTGCAGAAATAGTGAAGGCATTGTTTGAAATGTTCCACAGAATATGCAAAGTTGATGAAGGTAAACTGGTAAATATAGTATAGTTAGATTTCCAGAAGGCATTCCATAAGGTGCCACATAAAACGTTGTTGAACAGGATAGGAGCCCTTGATAATGCAAGTAATTTATAAGTATAGATTGACGACTGGTTATGATACAGAAGATAAGATTGTGATTAATACAGGTTATTCAGGTTGCAAAGGCATAACTGATGGAGTGCCAGAAGGATCAGTCCTTGCGCCTCAATTTAAAATGTCTCTCAATGACTTTTAGGAGGGAGCAAATTGGAGTGTATCCAAGTCTGCTGATACAAAAATAGGTCGGAGGCCATGTGATGACAGCATAAGGAATCAGCGAAGAGATATAGATAGGTTGAGTGAGTGGACAAAAACTTGTCAAATGGAGTTTAATGTAGAAGAATTTGAGGTCATGCACTTCAGTAGAAAGAATCAAAGGTAGACTGTTATTTAGAGTGAGACTCCAACAAAGTACAACATCAGTGCATTTCGATGTCGTGCAGATTGCTGCAAAAGCTCCAGCCATTTGTTTTGCATTGATGTCCTGGGCTCTTCCATCATTGAGGATGGGGATATTTGTGGAGCCTCCTTCTCCAATGAGTTGTTTAATTATCCAACACCATTCACAACTGGATGTGGCAGGACTGCAGAGCTTAGATCTCATCTGTTAGTTGATCTTTCAAATACCAATTCCATAACAGTTGCTGAAATGAAAATGAAAGGTCAGTGTTAGTAAAACGCAGGCGGCTGAGATGTTGTCTTTGTTCAACTAGCATATTCTTTGATTAGTCTCCATCATTAATACTCTGCCACCAATTGCCCTAAGCTCTGTGTTCCTTCTGTCATCATTTCTGCCCCTCTCTTCCTTTTCAAATTCTCCTTAAAATTTATTTGACCAAAGCTTTTGATCAGCCAATCTAATATCTCTTTGTTTGGCTTGGGATCCTTTGTTTGATAATTGTCTCAAGGCATAGGACAGAAGCAATTTTATTTATGTTGAATAGACAGTATAAATGCATTTTGCTTCTCTTTTCAGGCCTGAGTCACATCATGCTGTTGCTTGACACCCAAAGGATGTAACGTTAAACCAATATAACACAAGCTGTACATAGTGCTGGTACATGTTAAAATCTTGTGGCACGACTTAAAGATCAGAGATGTTCATCCTAGTGGCCCAGGCAACAGATTTTTTTTCTTACTGTCAAAACATTTTGACTGATCAGACATTTAGCTGCCGTTTATGCAGGAACTTGGAAGTTGCTGAAATCTGAAACAGTTTTCCATTGTTTAGTTTGTTACAAGCGATTGTAAACAAAACATCAGATTTGTATAGCGTCAGTTGAATTCACATGATAGGAATGGAGGAGGAGTGGACCAGTTGGGAACGTTCCCTGCGGAATACTGACAGAGAAGGATACGCGCGCACACACACACACACATGCACCACACACACACTCTTCAGCAACATACACACACTTCAGCACCACACACACACTTCAGCACCACACGCGTGCGCGCGCACACACACACACACACTTCAGCACCACACACACACTCTGACCACAGCTGACCACTGTGCTGTTGGTGTCTTTCTCTCCCTGGAGTTCCGGTATTTCCTTATGCCGTAAACTCTGTCATTTAACCCCAATTCTGAGTCAGAGACTCGTGTTTTTCCCCATAATAGACGCAACATGGAAACATACCCTTCAGTCCAACTCACCTGTGCCAACCAGACATCCCAATCTGACAGAGTCCCATTTGCCAGCATTTGGTTCATGTCCCTCCAAACCTGTCCTATTCATATATCCATCCAAATGCCTTTTAACTGTTGCAATTCTCTGACAGCTCATTTCATACAAGCACCCCTCCCTCAGTGTAAAAATGTTATCCCTCAGGTCCTTTTTAAATCTTGCCCCTTTCACCTTAAACCTTTGTGCTCTAGATTTGGACCCTCCCACCCTAGGAGAAAGACCTTGGCTTTTCACCCTATCCATGACCCTCATGATTTTATGAACTTCTGTTAAGGTCACCCTTCAGCCTCCTATACTCCAGGGGAAAAAAGCCTCAGCTTTTCCATATAACTCAAATCATCCAGTCCCAGTAATACTTTTTCTGCACACTCTAGTTTAACAACTTCCTTCCTATAGAAGGGTAACCAGAATTGTACGCAGTATTCTAAAAGTGATCTGTACAGCTGCAACATGGCATCCTAACTCCCATACTCCATATTCTGACCAATGAAAACAAGGGTGCCAAATGCCGCCTTCACCACCCTGTTCACCTGTGACTCCACTTTCAAGGAATTATGCAACTGCACCCCAGGGTCTCTTTGTTCGGCAACATTCCCCTGGGCCCTGCCATTAACAAAACAAATCCTGTCCTGGTTTGCATTACCAAAATGCAACACCTCATATTTATCTAAATCAAACTCCGTCTGCCACTCTTCAGCTCATCTGATCAAGATCCAGCTGTACTCTGCAATAATCTTCTTCAAACTTACTAACAATACCACCTATATTCACAGGAGAAAGTGAGGACTGCAGATACTGCAGCAAAATAAAGATGATGGAAAAGTTTCTATTAAGTTAAATCTCCAACCAGGCATTCCATACCTGTGTTATAAGCAGCAAATGCCTCAAATGGAATTTATGGCATGACTATCATAATGCCTTGACCACAAGTTGATGTTAGGAGAAAGTGAGGACTGCAGATGCTGGAGATCAGAGCTTAAAAATGTGTTGCTAGAAAAGCGCAGCAGGACAGGCAGCATCAAAGGAGCAGGAGAATCTTCCTGAAGAAGGGCTTATGCCTGAGACATCGATTCTCCTGCTCCTTTGTAGCTGCCTGACTTGCTGAGCTTTTCCAGCAACACATTTTTAAGCACAAGTTGATGTTCCCATAATAGCACTACTGCAACTGTCAGAGCTGTTTTAAAGTTTTATGAAGGTCTGACTGCATAGAGTACAACTTTGACTGTATTTGTAACCATCATTCCAAGAGAACTTAAGACTGAAACAATGCAATAAAAGGCCTACTCTGGCTAAACAGCTCAAAATATAAAATTAAATGTCCATTTGAGTCTTCAATATGTCACACAGTGCAACTCTGAGACAGCTCATTTAGAGAACTTTGCTGTCATGGAGTATAGTACAAACAATAGTGGCACTAGTTATCTGATACTAAAGATGAAAAAAATCAGTTTATTGAATTACATTACTTTACAATGAAATACATTACAGTGGTCATGATTGTAGTATCAGTAATTATACATGCTACTAAAGTGCTTTTGTGAAAAATGAGATGGATACTTACTGGCTTGAACCTGTTCCATTGACTCCTGTTATAAATCAAGTTCTTGGTTTGTGATTTTGCCATTCTTTGGGAGCTCATCCTCCACAGACAAGATTTTACTGTATAACTATTTTGGAAATTTTTATGGAATCAAGAGTTCATGGTGTTCGAGGTGATGCATTAGCAAGGTTGACAGGAAACACAGATGGGATAAATTGATGGAATCATAATGGCAAACTGTAGCTCGTGTACTGCCACAAGGAACTGTAATAGGGTCTTGGTAATTTATTGAAGTATAACAAAACTTTGAACAGACTGACTATACTATAACTAAATTTATGATAAAAATGTAGATGGGAAAATACGTTCTGAGGAGTATGGATTTTGTTAAGTGTGGGCAGAAAATTGGCAGATGGAATATAATGAAAAACTATGAGTTGTCCAGAGTGACTGGAAGACTGGAAAAGCTGAAAACTTATTGAAATGGAAAGACAACAAAATCCTGTATTAATGAGAGATTTGGGTGTGCATATTCATAAATTACAAAAGGTTAGAATGCAGTACAGCAAAATAGTAAGGAAGACAAAATGAATGATGGCCTTTATTGCAAGGGAGATGGAGAACAAAAATAGGGAAGTCTTGCAATACCTGTAGAGGACATTGCTGAGACCACACCTTGTGTTCTGTAATGTGAACAGTTTTGGTTGCTGAACATTTAGGATGTGTATACTTTAATTGGAAATGAGCAGTTCAGACACTGTTTTTGGGTCTGAGGGATTTGTCTTTTGAGGAAAGGTTGAGGAGATTGGGTCTTTTATTGAAACATTGAAGATCCTGAGGAGGCTTTACAAGGTAGATGCTGAGTGGCTGTTTTCCTCATGTGGACAGAGAATTCAGAAATTCAAAAAAAGGGATCTTCTGCTTAAGATGAAGATGAGGGAGAATTTCTTCTTTCAAAAGATTATTAGTCTTTGGAATTCTCTTACCACTGAGCGTTGGAGGCTTGGCCATTGAATATATTTAAGGTATTTAAGTATATATATTGGTAGATTTTTGATTGACAAGGGAATTAATGGTTATGGGATCATGCAGGACAGTGGAGTTAAGGCCATGTACAATCAATCACTGACTATTTAATGGCAGGTGGATCAGATTCAAGGAGCTGAATGGCCAACTCCTACTTTTATATGTAGATATGGTTACATTATTTTCAATCCAAGAGAACTGTTCTGTGTGTAGTTCTATTATTAATTCAATTTATTATCGGTTTGTTAGATCAGCAGCTCTTGTTTAAGGTAAATATTGCATCTTTACAGATCAGTTTCTTAAACTTTGCTTTCTTGTTTAAAACGTTGTGACTTTAAGTTCAATTTATATACAAATGATTTATAACCCTCCTTGATAAAAGGGAGCTAGAAGAAGTTATTTCCCAAAAAGTACTGGATTAAAATCAAAACTTGTGGATATGGCAGGTTTGAATTTAGTACTTGGACTAGGTCAGTCCGATTTTGTATACTTGAAGAAATTTATTGTGCAAGTCTGAAACAATTTACACTTTGTCTGTCCTTTATTTCTTCTGCTTTCTTAAGAATGTTCACTCTGATAAAATACAGCTCCACAGGCAATGCTTGCTCTCCTTTTTCTGTTGCTTTGCTAAATTATTTTGCTTGTTTAATCCTTGACTAGTGTAAACAGTCTGTTTCGACATAGGAGTGAAAATACAGTGAAGGGCTATGATATGCTGTTCATGATAGGTTTATATACATATTCACAGATTTCCAGGAGCGCAAATATTAATGTTTGTTTTACCATTTTTTTTTCCACTTCTGCGTTTTTGCTAACCAGCCCATTGCAGTCCCAACTAAGTTCAGCCAGCTTGGCAATGATCAAGTATGGGGAGAAAGTGAGGTCTGCAGATGCTGGAGATCAAAGTTGAAACTTTATTGCTGGAACAGCACAGCAGGTCAGGCAGCATCCAGGGAACAGGAGATTCGACGTTTCGGGCACAGGCCCTTCTTCAGGAATGAGCAGAGAGTGTTCAGCAGGAGAAGATAAAAGGTAGGGAGGAGGGACTTGGAGGAGGGGAGTTGGAAATGTCTTCTTCTTGACCTCTCCGCCTCCACCCTACTCCGACCTATCACCCTCACCTTGACCTCTTTCCACCTATCACATTTCCAACGCCCCTCCTCCAAGTCCCTCCTCCCTACCTTTTATCTTCTCCTGCTGAACACTCTCTGCTCATTCCTGAAGAAGGGCCTGTGCCCGAAACGTCGAATCTCCTGTTCCCTGGATGCTGCCTGACCTGCTGTGCTGTTCCAGCAATAAAGTTTCAACTTTGATATCCAAATGAATCCAACAAGAACTGGACCAAGCATATGTGGTACTCATAATCTTCTTCATCCTAAGTATACGCATGATTTTACTACAACTGCTAAGTATTTCATCAGTAATATTTTCAGCAACATAACACAAAACATCGCAGATAAGAAAAACTGCAGCATATTAACATGCCAAATTTCCCCTAAAGTAAATGCATTAAAATTCCATCAAATTTGACAATATTGTTATGTATTTGGCTTTAAGGGGTTAACACGTAGGGGGTTCCATACAACAGCCAAGCAGGGCCTGGTGGCGGTTGGAGGGGCGGGGCTCAAGGGCGGAGGAGCGGGAAGTGGAGGAGATGCGGTGGAGGGCACCATGATCAAGTATTGTAATTATGAGCCCTTGTATTTATGACAGAACTACTCATTGCTTTAACTAATTAAGTAATTGGAGGAGGACGACTATAATTTCAATTTAAAAATGATTTGCTTTCCAAAATCAACCACCAGCATTATGAAAATCCCACAGTCTTAATTATTTTTATAACCAGTTACAAACTGCATCTGGTAGATTGGTAGAGTTTCACGTTATTGAGATGGAATTGCCGACAGTTCTGTGGTTGAGTTCAAGATCTTCAATGTTATATACTAAAAAGAAGCCAGATGCTTTGTTGGAGACTAGTAGAGTGCTTCTAAATATATTTAGACACAACGTGGGACTCTTAGTGACCACTGGATTTTCCACCTTGTTCTCCAAGTTCTGTTTTGCAAGTCCTGGTGAAGGACTCTTTCTCTCGCTGCAGCCCCTATTCTACAACAACATTTGCCTTCAGATTCCTGCATGTACAGGAGTCTCCCACCCTTCCACACATGCGTGCGAATGCACTCACTCATCCCTCAACAAATTTGTGCATGAACAGTAGTAATCCGTACCTCTTTCACACCTACCCGATCAGTCCCTCTCCGTGCACGCTGTCTGACCCCATCCACTTTCTTTTGATCAGGTTGCCAGTTTGTGAAACAGATTCACCAACCCTAGGGGAGGAACCTGTCCATAGGCAGACAACAAAAGCACAACAAAGCTTGAAGACATCACTCTTGTCTTCCTGGATTTCCCGTACTCTAAGACTTTTCCGCACTCCTTATTCATCCAATTTGGAGCTTGTGTAATATTTTGGAAAAATCTATCAGTCACTCAGAGTTACACCTGCCTGTTCCTAGTCAATGCACAAACAACTTTGATCCACTTGGCATTCAAAGCTTAAAATATACATGTGCAAATTTCAACTTATAATGAGGAGCTGCTGTGCAGATTTGAGAAGAATAACTTTAGTTGGCTTTCCTTGCTTCTAAACTTTATAGTTGAGTTTAGTTTGACTGTCCTTTTCCCATCTCTCCTTCCTTAATGTGCTGACTGTTTCTACCCTACCATTCTACTCTTCATCACTATATTGGAAGACTGTGTTCTTTTGTCTTCCTAGATAATGGTGAACTATTTTGATCACCTGTTGGATATGTCATTATTCTCACTTGACTTTGAAGGCTACAGCACAGAAAGATGCCATAAACTATATATAGAATCGTCAAATAGTACTACACTGGAGAAGGGTACTTGGCCTATTTGAGCCTGCACCTGCTCCTTCGAGGAGGATTGTAATCAGTACTGTTCTAACCCTGCTCTCTTTCCCCTTTCCACTATTTGTGAAATTACCTTTGAAACTACTTTTAAATCCACATCTGCAACCCTTATCAGAAAGTTAATTTCACGTCCTAACTGTTACTTTAAAAAGTTCTTCATATTCCCCTGGTTCTTTTGCCATTCACCTTAACTGTATTTGCTTTGATTATTGATCCATCAGCTAAAAACAATTTACCTTTATTTACATTATCAAAAAGTTTTCATGCTTTTGTATATGTTTGTCATTGCCACATTTGCTGTAAACAACAGTTCAGCCTTCTCTGGGCCATTCACATAATGGTAATCCTTGCTCGAGCAATTCAAAACTGAGTTCCATGCCCTGCTTTTTTCCCATTTGCTTGGTGATATTCTTTTTAAAAGGTAATGAACTCAGCCACAACCATTCACTGGGGCGAAACATGTCACACTATAATTTTTGTTTCTAAAATTTCTGCTTTAGTTTGTCATTTCTTAAGTGGTCATCCTCTGTCACTAACTCCCCAACCAGAGCAAAAAAATAATTTTCTATTCAACACAACATATATTTAAGTGTATTTAAAAATAACCAGGGTTTGTTTTTAAACTTCTTTCTCCCATAGACATAGTTTCAATAACTTCAGTATACTCAACTATACAGATTCTACTTTGCTGTCTATGTATGCTCAATCATGGGGAGAATGGGATTGCTGGTTAAAGATTCTCTTCCCAGTTCAAGTGCTAAGATAATTACAGTACATGACACTGATCAGCTGCTCCTTACAGATTGAGTATATAGAGCAAGCATTTGTTTTTCAAATTGCATACTTTCTCGATAATATTTATTAACTAAGTGATTATTCAAAGCCTTCAACAACCCCTTAAAACTGTAGCTATCTAGAATTATAAAATGTTACACCATGGTAACAGGCAATTTGTTCAATTAGAACTGGCAGATATGTTTTTCTCCAAGTCCACTATCTAATCTAGTTCAATTTTTCTGCTTGCTTCCATACCATTTAGTTATTTATTAAGTATCCATTATATTATGCATACCTTCTACACAAGCACTTCTAACTTTTGAATTTGTCTTCCAATTTATTTCAGTAGTGTATCTTTACTACAACGGAGAACTATCTGCCTTTTAGTTTTGGAAAGCAGAATACCATGGATAGAAGTAATCATAAAAACAAAATGCTGAAGGTCATGCATCAACTGTGGAGTCAGCAAAATAGATGAACTGGCAAATATTATAGACCTAATAGGTTTTGAACAGGGGGTGAGGTGGAACAAGGGCAATATGTCTGGTTTCCATGTGCATACTAAATTTCTAATGATGGAAGCAAGTGACTTTGTTCTGTCCTGTGTGCAAATTGTCATAATCTAGGTTTGACAGTTATTCTCAAACAGAAGTGAGTCATTATTGGAGAATGCATTGTACCCACCATATTCTGCTCTTACCTTAAAAAGGTAAAGATTGCTTCACTCCAAGGGCTGAGTTTTGCATTTTTTTGGCTCAGTGTCAATTTTGTCAAGTTTCATGGAGGATTTCTCTCCAGAAAGCTTCTTGACTTCTTTCCCAAACTCACTTGAATAATAACTAAGTATCCACCTCAACCCTGAGCTACCTACCTCATTCAATTTTAATCCCTTTCTACCATTCACTATACTCTGAGCAACTTGCCACTATTAAGATATCCTGGGATGGACTGGAATATCTCTGTGAGTAGCATCTTTACAAGGCTTATGGGCGGCACGGTGGCACAGTGGTTAGCACTGCTGCCTCACAGCGCCAGAGACCCGGGTTCAATTCCCGCCTCAGGCGACTGACTGTGTGGAGTTTGCACGTTCTCCCCGTGTCTGTGTGGGTTTCCTCCGGGTGCTCCGGTTTCCTCCCACAGTCCAAAGATGTGCAGGGTCAGGTGAATTGGCCATACTAAATTGCCCGTCGTGTTAGATAAGGGGTAAATGTAGGGGTATGGGTGGGTTTCGCTTCGGCGGGTCGGTGTGGACTTGTTGGGCCGAAGGGCCTGTTTCCACACTGTAATCTAATCTAATCTAAAAGGCTGTTGTTCACCCAGACAAAGACTCTTAGTCAGAGCTACCTGCATGGTTCCTGATATTTTCACTGAGCATGACAGAGAAGGTGAAATTGGTATTTTGTTTCATGGGCAAGGACCTGGAGGCCCTGTTGCATGGGGTGATGCAGAGGTGGGTTGTTGTTTTCCCCCAGAATCAGCAGCAGCGACCATGACATCAGAGCATGCCAGCCTGGACTGAGAGAGCTATCCGGTCAATGTTCTTCTCTATTCCACCTCACGCTCATTCTGTCTCTGCCAAGTCACCAGTGCTCATGCTCTATCACTCTCAAGGGCAGCTGTAACAACATCCCTCACTCATTCTCACTGACCTCAAAACCCTAACACCTCAAAGCCCTAACACCACAAACCCTACGCGACCTCTGCAGTGTCTGTTCACTTGCTCAGCACTGCAAGTGTCAACTGTGAAACATACTTCCACCTCTCTTAATAATTGCCATGCTTTTATTCAAAAAGGCAAGGCAAAACTGGAATACTGTGAGCAGGGAGCTCAAATTGAGTGATTGTTAAGAGAACAATGAACTAACTGGATGCTTGTCCCTGAGTGCGTGTCCATTTTCAGCACTACAAAATTATTGTTGCAACTAGTGATTTTTTAATAGACTTGTGGGAAGTGGGTGTCGCTGACTGGGCCGGCATTTTATTGTCTATTCCTAGTTAATCTTGAGAAGGCCTTCTTGGTCCTGTGCTGTAGGTAGACATTAGGGAGGGAAATTTGGAATTTTGACCCAAAGCCTCTGAAGGAACATCAAAATATTTCCAAGTCAGATAGTGACTGGCTTGAAGGGAAACCTGCAGTTGATATTGTTCCTATATATCTGTTGCCCTTGTCCTTCTAGATTGTAGCGCTGGAGAAACACATGTCTGGCTGCATCTCTGGAAAGAGAAACAGAATTAATGTTTTGGGTTCTGTATGATTCTTCTTGCCTAAATGTAGTCCGAACTGGACATGTTGCATTTGAACTGTTATGTCTGAGTTTCTTGCAGGATATTTTGCTGGTGCTTTTGGGGAGGATTTAAACTAAATGGACAGGAATGTCGGAACCAGGCGAGAGTATTGGACAGGAATAAGAGATTGCACACGATATTGAGAGAGACAGTTAGAGTAGAATAGTAAATTAGTGGGAGCAGTCAGAATAAGAGAGAAATTATTTGTTTTCTAAACCAGGATTATGCTGCATGCATGGGAATGCCAGAGTATTGTAGATAAAATTGATGAGTTAGTGGTACAAATTGACATGTGAAATAATGATGTGCCTATAACATAGTCTTCTCAAGAAAGAGAAGGACTATATATCAAATGTTCCTGAGTACTTGGCATTTAAGAAAATATAGAGAAGGAACAAGAGGAAAAGGCTTAGTGGTATTGGTTAAGGATATAGTTTCAGCACTCGAGGGTTCAAGTACTGAATTTATTTTGTTATGGCTAATGAATATAAAGGATGCAACTCTATTGTTCAATATAGTCTCTAGATCGCTGACTAGTGAAAAGAATGTAAAGGAACTATAACAAAATTAGTGATGCAAACATAAAATGGTTATAATGGGGAACTTTAATGAGCTTAACGTAGACTGGGATAGTGATAGTGTAAAGGGCAGGGTGGGATAATGGTTCCTCCATTATGGTCAGGAGAAATGGTGGGCCAAGTAGGCCCAAGTAAGTATTGGTGGGTAAGGATTTATGGAATAGTGATCGTGTTATTATAAAGTTTAGGATAACAGTGGAAAAGGACAATGAGAAATCCTGAGTTGGAACAGTTAACTAGTGGATCACTGACTTCAATGGGGCAGTGAGTGCTTCAGGCCTGAAATGCATTACTGGGATGTGTGGTGGAGGAACGTTCCAATGTACAGGAGGTTGAGGATAGTGAGGTCAAGGACAGGTTTACAAGGTTGCGAGAGGGCACCGGCAATCAGAATGTTGGTTTGAAATGTGTATACCAATGCCAGAAGCATCTGGAATAAGGTGGGTGAATTTGCAGCATGGGTTGATTCCTGGGATTTTGATGTTGTGGCCATTTCAGAGACTTGGCTAGAGGAGGGACAGAAATGGTTGTTGCAGATTCTGGGATTTAGATATCTTAGTAAGAACAGAGAAAATTGTAAAGGGGGGAGGGTTTGTTGGTGGTGGTGTGGCATTATTAATCAAGAGTCATATTGCAGCAGCTGAGATAATGTTTGAGGACTCATCTGCTGAGGTAGTTTGGACTTAAGTTAGACACAGGAAAGGAGACCTGCTGGGAATTTTCTATAGACCTCCAAATTGTTGCAGGGATGTAGAGGAAAGGGTAGCAAAGGTTTTCTCGATAGGAGCAAGAGTAACAGGTTGTTATGGGGGACTTTAACTTCCCAATATTGACCGGGAATACTATAGTTTAAGTAGTTTAGATGGTTCAGTTTTTGTTCAATGTGTGCAGGAGGGTTTTCTGTCACAGTGTATAGACAGGCCAACAAGGGCCAAAGCCACATTGGATTTAGTACTGGGGAATAAACTCAGTGAGGTGTTAGACTTGGAGGTAGGTGAGCACTTTGGTGATTTTGACCACAATTCGGTTATGTTTACAATAGCAATGGGCAGGGATAGGTATATACTGCAGGGAAAGAGGCATAACTGGGGGAAAAGGCAATTATGATGCGATTATGCAAGATCTAGGATACATAGGGTGGGGAAGGACACTGCAGGGGATGGATACACTTGAAATGTGGAGCTTATTCAAGGACCAGTGACTGCGGGTCCTTGATAAGTATATACCTATCAGCAGGGAGGTAGTTGTCAAGAAAGGGAGCCATGGTTTACCAAAGATGTTGAAACTCTTGCAAAGAGAAAGAAGGTTCATGTGAGGATGAGGCGTGAAGGCTCAGTTAGGGGCCTTGAGACTTGTAAGTTAGCCTTCTCTTTAGATCTTTTCTGGCTAAGAAGAGCCAGGAGAGGACATGAGAAGTTGTTGGCAGATAGGATCAAGGAAAACCCTATCAGAAATAAAAGAATGACTATAGTAAGATTAGGGCCAATCAAATACAGTAGTGGGAAGTTGTGTATGGAATCTGAGTACATCGGGAAACGCTTAATGAATACTTTTTGTTAGTATGCCCATTGGAAAGGGGTAATGTTAGTCAGAATACAGAGATACAGGCTGCTAGATTAGATGGGATTGAGGTTGACAAAGAGGAGGTCTTAGCAATTTTGGAAGATCTGAAAATAGATAAGACCCCTAGGCCCGATGGGATTTATCCCCAGATTCTCTGGGAAGCTAGGGAGAAGAGTGCAGAGCCTTTGGCTTTGATCTTTGTCATTGTTGTCGACAGGAGTAGTGCCAGAAGATTGGAGGATAGCAATTGTTCCTTTGTTTAAGAAGGGGAGTAGAGACAACAGTGGTAATTATAGACCAGTGAGCCTTACTTCGGTTGTGGGTAAGGTGTTGGAAAAGGTTTCAGAGATAGGATTTATAATCATCTGGAAAGGAATAATTTGATTAGGGATAGTCAATACTGTGTTTTGTAAAGGGTAGGTCGTGCCTCACTAACCATATTGAGTTCTTCGAGCAGGTGACAAAACAGGTGGATGAAGGTAAAGCACGTGATGAGGTGTATATAGACTTCAGTAAGGCATTTGAGGTTCCACACGGTAGGCTAGTGCACAAAATACGGAGTTGCGGTATTGAAGGTGATTTAGTGGTTTGGATCAGAATTTGGCTAGCTGAAAGAAGATAGAGGGTGGTGGTTAATGGGAAATGTTCATCCTGGAGTTCGGTATCCAGTGGTGTGCTTCAAGGATCAGTTCTGGGGCCACTGCTGTGTGTCATTTTTATAAATGATCTGGATATGGACGTAGAAGGATGGTTTAGTCAATTTGTGGATGACACTAAAGTAGGCAGAGTTGTGGATAGTGCTGAAGGATGTTGTGGGTTACAGAGGGACATAGATAAGACGCAGAGCTGGGCGGAGAAGTGGCAAATGAAGTGAGGTAATTCACTTTGGAAGAAGTAACAGGAACGAAAAATACTGGGCTAATGGTAAAATTCTTGGCAGTGTAGGTGAACAGAGAGATCTTGCTGTCCAGGTGCATAAATACCTGAAAGTTGCCACCCAGGTTGATAGAGTTATTAAGAAGGCACATTGTGTGTTGATATTTATTGGTAGAGGGATTGAGTTTCAGAGCCACAGGGTCATGCTTCAGCTGTACAAGACACTGGTAAGATTGCACCTGGAGTATTGTGTACAGTTCTGGACACCACATTATAGGAAGGTTGTGGATACTTTGGAAAAGGTTCAGAGGAGATTTACTAGGATGTTGCCTAGTATGGAAGGAAGGCCTTACGAGGAAAGGCTGAGGGAATGGAGGATGTTTTCATTGGAGAGAAGAAGGTTGAGAGGTGACTTAATCGAGACATACAAGATAATCAGAGGGTTAGATAAGGTGGACAGTGAGAGCCTTTTTCCTCTTGATAGTGAAGGCTGACACAAGGGAACATAGCATTAAATTGAGGGGTGATAGATTTAGGACAGATATCAGGTGCCATTTCTTCATTCAGAGTAGTAAGGGCATGGAATGGCCTGCCTGCAACAGTAGTAGACTTGTTGACATTAAGGACATTTAAATGGGCATTGGACATAGTGTAGGTTAGATGGTCATCACATTCATTTCACAAGATGGCACAACATTGAGGGCCAAAGGGCCCGTACTATGCTGTGACGTTCTATGTTCTGTGTTCAATAGAGGCATTGAAGAGGCTTTAGATAATTGTTTATATTAAAATTGTGTGAAGGATTATAGAGGGTAAAAGCAGAAGAATAGCACCAAGTCACATTGCTCACCCTTGAGCAGTACAGGCACAATTGGCTGAATAATTTCCTTTTTCACTATAATGATTCTATCATTCTGGTAGGTAATGAGTTCAAGGATCTATACCAAATGACAAAGAAAGAATGATACAGTTCCAGGTCAGGATGCTACATGTCTTGGAGGGGAGCGTTCATATGGTGGTGATCCCATGCACCTGCTGTCCTTGTCCTTCGAGACGATAGAGGTCTTTTCAAAGGAGGACAGGTCAGTGGCATAGCAGCTGAAGGTGGTTGTACAGATTTGATTTTGGCTGCAAAAAGCTTTTCATCATGCCCTTATCAGGACATTTTGCAAGAATACCAATCAGAGTGCTGATTGATTGGCAAGCGGACTCGAATTGGTAGTGACGTTGCCATGGACAATGTACTCAGTAATACCAACTGACAGTTAGCCACCAAACTTTGTTTATATCCTAAATTGATTGTCAGCATAATTTGTCACACAGGTTTATCCAGCAAATGTTGTTCAGTTGCAGAATCACATCTAATGTTTGTCAGTTTGAGTTTTACAAGCAGAGGTTGATTTAAATTTGATTTTATTGTCATGAGTGTTTTCCATGTATAGTGAGGACTTTCATTTGTCGCCATTAAATGGCACCATTTTGAATAATTACAGAATAACAAGGTGAATAAAAGAAAGCTATAGCTTGAAAGTCCATCAGTTCTAAGTCAGCTCATCACCATCGACAGCAGCTGCGCTGCCATCCCTCTGCTACTGCCTCGTTGCTGCCTGCTCTGGACCTACCAGTGTCAGAGTTTAGATTAGATTAGATTACATTACAGTATGGAAACAGGCCCTTCGGCCCAACAAGTCCACACCGACCCGCCGAAGCGCAACCCACCCATACCCCTACATTTACCCCTATACCTAACACTACGGGCAATTTCGCATGGCCAATTCACCTGACCTGCACATCTTTGGACTGTGGGAGGAAACCGGAGCACCCGGAGGAAACCCACGCAGACACGGGGAGAACGTGCAAACTTCACACTGTCAGTCGCCTGAGGCGGGAATTGAACCCGGGTCTCTGACGCTGCGAGGCAGCAGTGCTAACCACTGTGCCACCGTGCCGCCCACATCTGTCACCCTTAGGCCCACCTCATTAATGTTGCTGTGATGCCCTTCCGCCACCATTTTGCCATGCAAGTATCGAACCCACCCATCAATGAAGTCACCAATCCTCAGGTGTTACTTACTTCCGCTGTGCTTACCTTGCTGACATCACCTCTGCGGAAGCAGCAGCTGCCGATTCCAGGTCCTGTTCTTGCTTCAGAAAAATAAGAAGGGACTCACTTTCTGTGCGCTGGTCCCAACCAAGGTCAGCAGTAGACTCTCACCCTCGGTGTGGCTCGAGACTACTCAAGGTCCAACCCTTGGTCTACTCGAGGCATGCACGCTGGGCGCTCTCTGCCACCAATGCCATCCAAGCTCAGGACAAGGTAGGTAAGAAAGAAAAGAGATGGAGGTGGGGAAAACTTTAAAATAAGAAGAAAAGCGATCAGAGCGGATGAGCTTCAGCACAGGAGCCCTACTCCATCGCCATCTTGGACCTGTTTCAGTGAAACAGTTTGTACAGTCAATTTGTGTTGTCAGTTGCGTTCACAGTACATATAACTGCAAACTACAGATATTAATACACAGGATCCTGTTCTTTGCAGACAGGAGAAATGTGTTCACACACTGGGCCTGTTTCAACAGAATAGATGACAGCTATTCACTGATTTCTCAGGCAATCACCTTGGTTTAAAACTTAAACAAAGCTTGGCTAAGAGTCAATTGGCAATAACCAGGGCATTCTCCTTGGCAATACCTCTACCAGTTAGAGTCCACGTGTCAACTGGTCAGCACATCTCAGAATCATGGAGATATATAGCACAGAAACAGACCTTTTGGTCCAACTCATCCATGCCGACCAAATATCCTAGATTAATGTAGTCCTATTGGCCAGTATTTGGCCCATATTCCTACCTATTCTTACACCAGCTTCCACCATTTCCTCTGGCAAGTCATTCCATGCACGCACCACCATCCACATGAACAAGTTGCCCCTTAGATCCCTTTTAAATCTTTCCCCTGTCACCTCAAACCTATGTCCTCTAGTTTTGGACTCGCCCACCCCAGAGAAAAGAGACCTTGTCTACTTACCCTATCATTGTCCCTTATGATTTTATAAATCTCTATAAGGCCACCCCTCAGCCTCTGATGCTTCATGGAAAATAGCTCTAGTCTATTCAAACTTTCCCTAAAGCTCAAACCCTACAACCCTGGCAACATTCTTGTATATCTTTTCTAAACCCTTTCAAGTTTCACAATATATTTCCTATAGCAAAGAGACAAGAATTGCATGCAGTATTCTAAAAGTGGGCTAACCGATGTCCTGTACAGCCACACCATAACCTTCCAACTTCTATACTCAATGCACAGACTAATAAAGGGAAGCACACCATACACCTCCTTCACTATCCTATCTACCTGTGACTCCACTTTCAAGGAGCTATGAACCTGCACTGCAAGGTCTCTTTGTTCAGCAACACTCCCCAGGACTTTACTATTATGTATATAAGTACTGCCCTGATGTACCTTTCCAAAATGCAACGACTCCCATTTATCTAAATTATATTTCATCTTGCCACTCCTCGGCCCAATAGCCCATCTGATCAAGATCCCATTGTTCTCTGAGGTAACCTTCTTCATTGTCCACTATACCTCCAATTTTGGTGTCATCTACAAACTTACTAACCATACCTCCTACATTCACATCCAAATCATTTATGTAAATGACGAAAAGCAGTGGACCCAGCACAGATCCTTGTCGCACACTGCTGGTCACAAGCTTCCAGTCTGAAAAGCAACCCTTCTCCATCACCACCTTCTGTCATCTACGTTCAAGCCAGTTCTGTATCCAAATGGCTAATTCTCCCTCTATTCCACGTGATCTAACCTTGCTAACCAGCGTTCCATGAGGAACCTTGTCAAATGCCTTGTTGAAGTCCATGTAGATCACGTCCACTGCTCTGCTCTCATCAGTCCTCTTTGTTACTACTTTTGAAAACTCAGTCAAGTTTGTGGATGGCAAATTGTCTCACAAAGCCATATTGACTATCCCTAATCAGTAATCTCTTATGTAAAAGTTGGGTTTCCTTTGAATTTGTGTTTGCAAAATGTACTGATGAGAGCAAGGAGAAAAGCATAGAGAAAAATGTATTTTTTCTATAGTAATCCACTTGAAAATGGTTGGGATATTGTCCTGAAGAACTGCTGCAGTGATGTCCTGTACTGACATAATTGACCTAGAACAACTGCAATCTTCCTATATCCTAGGTATGACTCTAACCAGCAGACAGTTATTCTGCGATTCCCATTTACTCCAGTTTTAATGAAGCTCCTTGATGCCACATTTAATCAAATTTTATCTTGATATCAAAAGAAATCGCTCACACCTCACTGCTTAAGTTCATCTCTTTTTTTCGTCCATGTTTGGACCAAAATTGTAACGAAGTCAGCACCTGAGCAGCCTGGCGGAATACGAGCTAAGTGTCAATGAGCAAATTATTCCTTTGTGAGCATTGCTTGATAGCACAGGTAACAACCTCTTCCATTACATTTTTCATGATTAAGGGTTAGCTGATGGGATGATATTGATTAAGTTGCAATTGTCCTATGTTTTGTGGACAGGACATTACTTGTGTAGCTGTTCTAGAATGGGTTTAGCTCGGGACAGGGATAATTTGGTAGTGCAAATTTTCAGTACCAATGCCAGAATATTGTCAGAGTCCTGGACTTCACAGTCATTAATATGATCAGTCATTTCTTGATATTCTGTGGAAGTTGGTTACAGATTTGCTTCTGTAATGCTGGATACTTCAGGGAGGAGGCGAAGATAAAAATGTCCATTTGTGTCTTCTGACTGAAGATGAGTGCATATGCTTCAGCCTTTTTGCACTGATGTGCTGGTATGTCTCGTCTGTGGATGGAACATTTTCAGAGTTGTCTTCGCCTGTTGTTTAACCACCACAGATGTGGCAAATCTTCCAAATCTAGATCTGATCCATTGATTATGGAAAGTCCCATCTGACTTGCGCTGCTTCTGCAGTTTGATATGTCAACAGTCTTGAATAGTAGGATCAGTAAATTTTTTCAAAGGTATTCCAGATGCTGCTTCAGCATGCCTTCATTGAATGAGGTTGATCTCCTGTTTTCATGGTAATAGTCAACTGGGATAGAATTTTGGTCACGAGGTTTTTTTGGGTTCACTTCTGCCACTGAAGGCCCACAATGCCTCTTGGATGTCTGTTTTGAGTTTGAAGTCTGTCCCAGTTAGTACAGTGTGCAGTGAAGGTGTCCTCATTGCAAAGACACCTTCAATTGTTTTCACAATGGTTATATAATGGTTACCAATACCATCATGGATAGATGCATCTGCGACAGTTAGATTGGTGAGGACATGGTCAGTTACATTTTTCCCTCTTGTTGATTCCCTTACTACATGCCACAGATCGAGTCTAGCAGCTGTGTCCATTGGACTCGATCAGCAGTCGTGTTACAGAGCCAACCTTAGTGATGGACATTGCAAGTCCTCAATTTATCATGTTCCCTTGCCACAGTCGACACTTTCTCCAAATAGTGTTTAACATGAAGCACTATGTGGTAATCAGCAGGAGGTTTTCTTGCCATGGGGATGAGAGTCAATGTTGTGGACTCCCATTGCAATTTTCCCAACTTTTTATCCCTTAGCCCAACAGCTGTGATGAGTTTTTCCTGCCAGCAGGGCATACTCACGGATGGTGATAGAGCTGGTTTATGGGACAGCGCTCCCAATTGTGAAATAAGCACGAAATATTATTCATTAAAATTATATCCCTCCAGTTATGAGAATTGTGCAATTTTAAGAAATAACATGTACCTCCTGAGAAGATAATATTAACACATGTAAGTGTCATAGGCTACCATCTGTAGAATGCTATCCTCTGCTGCTAGGTAAATTCCATTATTTGATATCCATATCCAGGCCACTTATGTTTGTCTGCAATTAGCTGGTACAGCCATTCAATCCATTTTGTAATCTTTTTCTCTTAAATGTACTCCCTGATCTTCCTTACCCAGTGTGTCTTCTGGAAACTAATTTGTCCAAGTCTAATCCTTTCCCATTCCTATCCCGTGCTGATCCACCTCATCAACAGTGATTGCCGACTTCCACGCTTCTCTTGAAAATCTTCTTTTTTGTGAACAGTGCCACTACCATTCATAACCTTAATGTGGATGACGTTATTGGATGGACTGAAATTTGGCTTATTGGTGCTAATACTAATGAAGCTAACCCCTCCAAAAGAAATTTTGGAATATATTCCACTGCCTGCCTAGCAAGGAATTAATTACTTTCAGACTCAGCTGATTATTCCTTTGTTGATGGATTTAAACCTCTTCTTACCATTGTCTACCGCCCTTACGATCTCCTAAGACTTTCTCATAGCCCCCTTCTCCCCTGTGACACTCTGAGAATGTGTATCGGGTATGAGCAGGTCGGGAAAGAGTTAAGTTCAGAGTTTTGTGAAACAAGAGGTTCAGCTGAGCATGACTCAGAACAGATAAGAAGTTGCAGTTAGCAATGGGTTGCTGGAGACTAGGGTAATGGGTTGACAAGGTGGAAAAGCATTCATTATGTAGAGCAGTTTAACAGTTGAGGTAGCATTCAGTATTTAACATCAGTGAACACGGTGAAAAGTATTCATCATGTGAAGCCAGTTATCAAGGCAAAGAACATTCATTGTGTAACACCAGATGGCTTAGTCTTTATTGTTGATGCGTAACACCAGATGGCTTAGTCTTTATTGTTGATGCTCGCTGATTGTAACGGTCACCCAATCGATATGTATGTTGCCTTATCTGGATGCTCCTCCCTGTAAAATGACTATAAAATTCCATTTAAAAACTGTTGTTCCAGAGAAGACTATGAAGTCATGTCCCTGTGCACATGGATGATCATTCTTTCCCTACAGAGCCTAGAATAAAGATGAAGGAGGTAAAACTATACCGTGTCTCTGAGCGTTTTGCTTCAACTGAGGGGGGAGCGGGATGACACCTCTACCTGCCCCACATCTCTCAAGCCTATCTCTCTGATCTTGCCTTGGCAAAGAGCTTCTTTGGTGTCTCTCTCATTGGTATAATTTTGGTTACTCTGCTTCTTGTCCGCTCTTGGACTGTTCTCCCTTACGTTTTTTGATCAGGTTTTTTATTGGGCCTATCAACAACAAATGTAGGAGAGAAGCAACTTGTGAATGGAGGAAAAGCTCTTGACAATTCCCTCCCAATCGATTTAGATTGTGTTTTCTGTAGTCTGTACAACTCGGAGGTGGGAGAGTAAATTTCCCAGGGTGATTTGCTGCCTCTGTTTTTTTTCAGCTTTGATATAAAGTTCCCAACAGACATAACCACATTTAAAACTGGCAGCTGCTTAAATTGTTCACAAAACAATAATCACGATGATTATGTTAGTTTCAAAGTTGCTGATTATAGAGTTGTAAGTATTCAATGCTCACCTTACTACAACAATATAAATGGGATGGGTTTGGAGGGATACAAGCCAGGTGCTGGCAGGTGGGACTAGATTGGGTTGGGATATCTGGTCAGCATGGACGAGTTGGACCGAAGGGTCTGTTTCCGTACTGTACATCTCTATGACTCTGACAATACTAAATCAAAATTATATCCCAAATCTTGAGTTTTCAAGATCAAAAAAGATTGTTCTAGTTTCAATCCCAACAGGATTTAATAAAAAGATAGATATGTATCACTAAACCAAGCAATAAACAGCCCACTAGTGGCATTAACTGCTGTTACCACATTCGATCAAGTTAACACAGGACGTTTAGACCATTGTACCTCAGAGTTAAGCATTCTCAGGTTGTTGATTTCATACAGAGATGAGGAGGACTTTGTTCTGAGGGTAGTGAATCTGTGAAATCCTTTATCCTGCTTTCGGGACTGGGCTGTTAAGGACATTGAAGACTGATTTTTAATCAGTAAAGAAATTGAGGGTTATGGGGAAAAGTTAGGAAAGTGGATTTGAACATGTCCTTGAATGTTCTCAATGGGCTAAATGACCTAATTATGCTCCTATGTCTTGAGGACTTATGGTCCAATGAAGGCCAGACTGGTAAAACAGCAGGATTCTTTCCAAAGGAAAATAGTGAACTGAGATGGGTTTTAACAACAATTGGAGAAAACAACCTGTGCAAAGTTTTCAAAATGTGTATGAAATAATTTTCAAGATCCAATTGGTCTGTGAAATCTAAAGTTTATTATAGATAAGGGCCAAAAGGCAATAGTTGCATAAATTAATGGAGTTGGATGTTTAATTGTTTTCATTGTTTGACCAGAAATGGCATTTTCTCATTTTGTAACAAATATACCTTCAATTTCACAACTACTGTGTAAGTGACAGTAACACTCATTATAATATTTATTGAATAATTTATTTCCTTTTCAATAGAGATCAATTAACTTGACTAACTAAACAAATTGATAAATGACTTGTTTGGGCCAGATACTGGAATCATTTTATTCCATCAAATAACTCTCAGAAATAGTCCATTTCCAGGAGCTGTTTAGTTTGCAAAGTATCATAAAATCTCAAAGTATCTATCACATTCAAAAGACTGCTTAAATGATGCAGATGCGACAGGAGATAACATGAAGAAGACTATATACTATAGTTAGATATTTTGATTTTGAATTTTAAGTCTTCCATTTACACCTTGTTAAAGTGAATTGAATACTAAATAAAATTAAATCCCAGAGCTTGGGTTTTCAAGATTAAAGAAAAAGAACATGCCAGTTTCAGTCCAAAAAGAGATTCTTAAATATTGAAAATGTAATATAAATAATGTGGTATAATAAATAAGGTTATGTTTAGTTTTTAAGTGATGGGTAACTTATTGTTACAAGACTTGTACTTTTTGTATCAAGACAATTGTTTGTGTGTCAAAGAGAGCACGGAAGTTTTCTGAAGTAATTTGAGAGTGTTCAAAAGAAACTTTGTTTCAGCACTAACTGCATTTTGTTTGTATAGTTATAAGATGCACAGTTTGGATAAAACATGATTATTGAGTAAATACTCGAGTGTAGTGTGCGTTCACCATTGATAAAGAGATACATTAAAAAATTGTGTTATTTAGGGCCCTGTTGTGGTGCAGTGGTACTGTCCCTGCCCTGGACCAGGGAAGCCAAGGTTCAAGTCCCACCTGCTCTAGATCAGTATAATAACATCTCTGAACAGGTTGATTAGGAAAAAAAAGTTAATTTTAAAAAGGTTATATTAAATGATACACAATGAATTTGTTGAAGCAACCACATGTAACAGCCAGATATACTGCTGACACAAAGATAGGTAGAAAAATAAGTTGCAAGGAAGATAGATAGAGTCTTCAATGGGATAGAGAGAGATGAAGTGAGTGGACAAACTTTGGCAGTCAGGAGTATAACATGACAAAATGAGGTCACCCGCTCTGATAGAAAAATGCAATTTTGTTTAAGTGGAGAGAAGCTGCACAATGCTGTGGTACAAAGATTTGACTATCCTTGTACATGAACCACAAAAGTTAATATGTAAGTATGTACATCATGGAATCCTTTATTGCAAGGCGGCTATAGAATATAAAATTAGAAAAGTCACACTAAGTTGTAAAGGATGTTGGTGAGAATATACCTAGAGTACTACAATACAGTTTTGGTCTTATTTAAGCAAGTTAGGGAGTATTCCATGGTGTGATTCTGGGCATGAAGTTTTGTGAGGAAAAGTTGAACAGGCTGGGCCTAAAGTTATTCAGAAGTCATATGATATCCGGTTGTAGTCTAACAGGTTTATTTGAAATCACAAACTTTCGGACCGTGGCTCCTTCAGATGAACCTTCACATCACCGAAAGTGCTCCGAGAGCTTGTGATTTCAAACAAACCTGTTGGTCTATAACCTGATGTCATGTGACTTCTGAATAAGTATAGGCCCAGCCTGCTCAACATTTCCTCACAAAATAATACCCTTCATGCCCAGAATTAGACTGTGGAACATTCTTTGAAATGATAGTATGGTTTGTGACTTTGTCCATCCCAGTCCAACACTGACACCTCCACATCATGGCTGCCACCTATACTTATTGGAATTTAGAATGAGAAATGTTGTCACTAAAATACCTAAGATTCTGAAGGGGCTTGACGCAGCAGATGCCATGTGACCTATAACTGAGCCATACAGTTCCAAAATAAAAGGATTTTCTAGTTGAGATGAAGCTGAAGAGGAACTCTATTGCAAAGAGTAGTGCATGGGTCATTAAATATATTCAGGGTTGAGTTAGACAGATTTTTTTTATGTTAGAGAGGCTATACCATTTGTGAAACAAGCAGAAAAGTGGTGTTGAGGCCCCAATCAGACCAACTACTAATTCACTGATTAGTACAGAAGGCTGAAGGAGCTATTTGGTCCACAACTTGTTTATATTCTTATGTGAGTTCTAATACATGTCAGTCACTCTTCACATTGTTGTAGGTGTAAAACTATTCATTTATGTGAAAAATGTAGTGACCTTGCTCCATTTTTTCAAGTTTATTTGAATGTGTACATTAGACTTTGCAGCAGAGACCTAACCTTTGTCACAGCCTTAAGGCTGTCAATATGAGGATCTTCTGCATTTACTTTTTGGCCAGCTGATGTATTTTGAGATGTTTGACTTTTGTTTTTAAAAAGGCCCAGCTTGGGCTGAAGAAGTCTATAATCATGTTTAGAGAGAGAGAGTATTAGGCACATCTCTCCCATCCTGACCTTGACCAATTATTCTCATGCTTTAGGTGCTAACTGTTTAGCCCACCTGCAGAATAATTTTGACTGCATGCTTTTTGCTGCACTTGCCAAACTATTCTAATCAAACTGTTCACAGATGTTATTCCATGCCTTTGGAGCAGATGAGACTTGAACTTGGGCCTCCCGGTCCAGGTATAGGGACACTACTACACCGCAAGAGAGCCTGTCAAATACAATCACAGAAAATTGATATTGGAACCTGCATTAGAGCAACATAAAGCTGTAGGAATACAAATAACGTTGATTCTCACCCTTCTTTTCAATGTGGCTGAGTTCTGAAATCTAATTTGGCTGTTCAGAGAACTTGAAGTTGGGGAAAAGAGTTTTGCTTGGCTCTTTTGTGATGATTGCTGATTGGCTGTATTCTACAGAAAGAAAACTTGGTGAGAAAATAGTTCTGCAGATTGTTTTGTAAGTGGAGATTTTGGCTTCAATAACAGGACTATTATCAAAAGCATTGCTGTACATCAGAAATGTGCATGCAGTTTCAAGTTAGAGTTTTCAATAAAATGAGTGACATCACTGAGATTTAGTGGTGTGAAAGAGAGAAAGATGTTTAAGCTTTTGAGTCTGTCATCATTAATTGGTACATGCTTGATGACCTGACTAGTCAGAGTCCACTTGCCAATCAATCAGCACTGTCCTCTTATACAGCATTAATATTGTTTTCTCTTCACTCTGATATTGCTTGTGAATAATCCTGAATGGAAGATAAAAAGCTTTGAGATAACGTACCTTTTTTCAGTAGTACTGAAGTTCAGTACTGCTGAATGACTGTTACTGAAAATCCTGTTATATCTGAATACGTAATGCCCATACTAGACTTTGGCTGTTCTATTGCTTTTATTTTTATATCAGTTTGGAACATTTATTGTGTTTGACTATTTTCACTTCTCATTTAAAACTTAAATAATTGTTTTTCACAGTTTGAATTAAACTCTGGCCATTTGAGTAAGTTATATTTGATATAATAATTTTGTCTGTGCTGTTCTGCTGCCTTGTTTTTTTTTAAATGCCATGATTTATTGCATCATTATTACTGAATCATTATGTCTTTTCAGTTTGAGCTATGGAGCAGCACACCCAGAAACTGACCTCCTTCATCGACCAGCTTATGCAGCATCTCACCAATTGCCTGGCTATACCACTACACATCACCCCACAGGTACAAAATATTTTCCGTTATAATTTTGAGCAACTTCTTAAAATTAAAAAATGCCTAATTTACAGTCATCTACTCTTTCTGTTGAGCACAGTTTTATAATCTTCGGAAAACTATTTCACACTGAAATTCTTAGGATCAACAGTTTCTAATTTTTAACCAACAAATAATGCTAGTAGCAGGGTTTTTCCAGTCGGGTGGCTTTAGATTTGTTTGTCAAGCAACAAAGTAATGGCACGTTTTAAAATATGTGAAGATTTGTGGTTCAGGTTGTAAGTTTGCTCGCTGAACTGGAAGGTTTGTTCTCAGATGTTTCATCACCATGCTAGGTAACATCAGTGAGCCTCTGTTGAAGTGTTGGTGTACTGTCCTGCTTACTATTTATCTGTCTTGGACTGTTGTGGTGGGTGATATTACTTTCTGTTCTTTTTCTGAGCGGTTGGTAAATGGAGTCCAATGTGTTTGTTGATGGAATTCCAGTTTGAGTGCCAGGCCTCTAGGAATTTCCGTGCATGTCTTTCTTTCACCTGTCCCAGGATGGATGTGTTGTCCCAGTCGAACTGCAAGCAAGCGACACACACAGACCAGATACTCAACTGCAGGAGCAAGCATCCCAACACTCACAAATGGAGCTGCATCAGGACATTATTTACATGAGCCAGAACACATTGCAGCAGCCAGGAACTACGAGATGCTGAAGAAAAACACATATACAACGTATTCAAGAACAGTGGATACCTGATAAGCACAGACGACCAATTCTTAGCTTTTACACAACAAACCTAAACAAGAAGAAACAACATGCCCAGAGACTCTAGCCACACTACCATACGTTAAAGACATCTCTGAGTTGACGACCAGATTACTCTGGCCCCTTAGCATCATGGTAGCCCATAAACCTACCAACACACTGAAACAACTCTTGATGAATCTAAAGACCCTATACCAACAACCAGAGAACAAAGGTCATATACAAAATACCCTGCAAGGACTGCAACAAACATTACATTAGATGGACTGGCAGGAAACTAGCCACCAGCATACACGAGCACCAATTAGCCACCAAAAGATATGACCAACTATCAATAGTATCTTTACACACAGACAACAAGGGACACCGGTTCGACTGGGACAATGCATTCATCCTGGGACAGGCTGAACAAAGACACACACGGGAATTGCTAGAGGTCTGGCATTCAAACCGGAACTGCATCAACAAACACAATGATTTGGACCCCATTTACCAACCTCTTAGAAAAGTGATATCACCATCATAACAGAATAAGACCTATAAATAGCAAGCGGGATAGAACACCAGTACCTCACAGGAGACTCACTGATGATATTATAAACTCACTGATGTTACCTAGTATGGTGATGAAATGTCTGAAAGCAAACGTTTCAGCTCAGCGAGCAAACTTACAACCGTAAGATGAAGCACTTCAGAAGCACCACCATTTCATTGACATTATCAGAATTCCCATAAAGGGAAGAATCAACACAGTGAGCATTTCTTAAATAAGGGAACCAAAACTGTTCACAGTACTCCAGACATGGTCTCACCAGCACCGTGCACAATTGCAGTTTGTCCAACCAGCTTAAAACAAGGGCCAATATTCCAATAGCCTTCCAGATTATCTGCTGCACCTGGGTGCTAGTTTTCTGTGTTTTATGCACAAGTACCGTTATACTGCAGCTCTTTACAGTTTTTCTCCATTTAAGTGACATTCTGTTCTTTTATTCTCCCTTCCAAAAATGAATAACTTCGTTTTCCCATATTATACTCCATTTGCCAACTTTTTGTCCACTTAACCTACTAGTACGTCTCTGTAAACTATTTGTATCACGCAGTTATTTTTAGTCTATACTGCCATCAAATAGTCCCTCCCTAATAAGGGGACAATAAGAATTTTTCAAGTGAAAAAAGAGTACAAAAATGCAAAATACTATTATGAAAATTGTTCAATCTGTGTACAGAACAAATATTCAAGAGAATTAGAGGCAGTTCCAGGGATAAAAATTGGAGGCAAGTGCATACCAAATATGCAGTATGCTAACAACATAACTATATTTGGACAATCAGAAGAGGGCCAAAAAAATACAATGACTCCAGTAAGATCTTAAAGTTAAGAAGATGGCTTGAGTATTTACACCAAAAAGACAAAAAACAGTGAATAGAAGGAATACATTAGCAGAAGCTAGAGTGAAGACTGAAGTAAATGGTTTCCACTGAAACAAGTAGATAAGTTTATCTACTTAAGATAAATCATCACACAATATATTGCAGAAAGTAGAAAAAGGACTGCGATGTCTTCTTTTGTGAAAATGAGGTATGTATTGTGAACATGAATACTCAAATAATAAAAGATGGTGCTATATTCGATACACTTTCCACTGTATTGATTGTCCCAATTTCTAGGCAAAGATCTGCAAAAGAAAATGTTTTTGGAACTGGATTCTATGATATTTACTGAAAATTGCATAACGAGATTATAAGACCACTGAAGGGATATTTGAAATTACAAATGGAAAAAGGATCTTAAGTGTCATCCAGAAAAGAAAATATCAATCTTTTTCCTATTTAATCAGAACTTGAAAAGTACAGAAAATTCCTCTAGATGGCAAAGTAGAGAGCATTAGAAGGGGTGGTAAAGGTCAAATTGATGTTGAAGGATCAAAGAAAACCTGTTCTGAATAGGCAAAAATGAATTCGGAACAAATAATACTTGTAAAGGATAATGAAAGGAGAACATAGTTTACTCCCCAGTTCTACAGAATTACAATGTCTTGTTTCCTTTAGCAAGTTTGGGTTTTCGTGTTATACTTAACGTACAACTTTTATTGTATATTTTGAGTTAGTACTCCGTCAAGTAATGTCTTCCTTCTAAATCAATCCGATATAATCCATGTGATGTTGTTTTCTGATATAATTAGTTCCAGATGTGGTGATGCAAATTCCACAAACTATTTTTTGTACTTGATGAAAATAATGGAAAACAGATTGTTCAGTTGACAAACTGCACTGCCTGAACGACTCTGCAATTCATGCGGAAGTGCTGTTTAGTTTTCAGTTTCATGTTGAACTTGTTAGTCATTCAGTCACAGGATAAGGCCATTACTGGCTTGACCAGCATTTATTGCCCATTCCTAATTGCCCAGAGGGCTGTTTTGAGTCCTTGCATGGGATTTTGTACACTACATTAGTTTTGCTCATGCTGGGTATCGGGTCCTTCATTCTGGTGAGTTGTTGTCTGAGGGTGGCTGTTGGTTTGTGTGCTGTTATAAGTCCTAGTGGTCGCAGTAGCCAACAGCCACAACTCACCAGAACGAAGGACCTGATACCCAGCATGAGCAAAACTAATGTAGTGTACTAATGCAAGGACTGCACAAAACACTATATAGGACAAACAGGAAGACAGCTAACGATCCGCATCCACGAACATCAACTAGCCACGAAACGACTCGACCAGCTACCCCTAGTAGCCACACACGCAGACGACAAGCAACATGAATTCGACTGGGACAACACTACCATTATAGGGCAAGCCAAACAAAGAACTGTCAGGGAATTCCTAGAAGCATGGCACTCATCCACAAATTCCATCAACAAACACATCGACCTGGACCCAATATACCGGCCACTACAGAGGACAACTGAAACTGACAACCGGAAGCGGCAGGGACAGGCCACTATAAATGCCGGAGGAAACGCCACAGAAGCGCTTCACAGGAGGCTCCCAAGCACTGAGGATGTCACCTATACAGGGGACGAAAGGTTTGCAACAAAAACTTCCAGCTCGGCGAACAGAACCACAGCAACGAGCACCTGAGCTACAAATCTTCTCACAAACTTAACTTAGCAATTCTTGGAACTAAGTTTCATTCCCTTGTCTTCTAATTTAATGTTTTCTCAACCTAAAAATATTTCATATGATTTATGAAAACTGCCTTAGAGTTAAAAGGTAGCTTCTATTTCTTCACCTATCGGGAAACAGGAAGAGGTCTGTGTGCTCGTTGTGATGCAGGATGGTGTTTGCAAGATGAAGCTATTTTAATAGCTTGGATTACTTATTTGAAAGCTAAACTGGCTTTTTAGATCAAATGATCTTTACTTACTCTAAACTTGTATTTATTGTGATTGGCTATGCAAGATTGTCCTAGTTGTGTGCATAGCCTATCATTTTACTTTAATTGAATGTCCATATGTCAAAAATGATGAAGTTTGAAGACTTTACAGTGATACCTGTCAAGTTTTTGACATGTGTGATAACCAAAATAGACTTTTCCTGTGACTAATTAAAGAGTGCAAGCAGACATTGGATTATTAACCTGAAGCCCCTCTTACAAGGTATTACTTTGTGTGATATAGTTCTATAGAATTTAGGATTTTGAATATTTATGATCCAAGTAGCCATTAATAACTCTGCATTGAGGTGCTAGATTACTTACCATTTTAGCTAGTAGTAGTAGTAAGTTGATTATAGTGGCTGACAGTAAATGTGAAAATCTGAAGGTGGTTGATTATGCATCATTAATTACATCCTTCTTTGATATTGGCATTGCCTTGGACGAATCTGTCTACAATACTTATTTTCTTCTCTTGTGCAGGGCTATCCAGTTTATTTGATGCAACCATACAACATTCTGGCAGTAGTGCATCTGAAAGCTCAGTCATGAACTTCCTTTCAGCTATTGAATCACGCACCCCTCCAGCTGGACCTGCTGCAGCCTCCCTGCTACCCCAGTTCAGAGCTCCTTCATGGCAGACAGGTAAATCTAAATTCATAAAATAGGATGACTTGTATTGTTTTTGTGAACTTGTACATGGAGGACTGCTTCCCAATCTCTGGAAACACAGAATACAGTCTACCAGAATTGAAGAAAATATGAAGATGAATAATTGTAAACTAACTAGCACACTCCCTGGTAACTGTGAAATTGTTGGAAGCCTGCATTGTCAAGAGGTAGACCTGGAGTGAATGCAAAATAATGTTTTCCACCCATTCAGCTTCTGTACCCCACCACCATCCAAGACTCAGCTACACCCAATGCACACCACTCCTATAGCTCCCTCTGAGCGCCTGCCCTAAACACTTATCCGACATCCAAACCTGCTCGTCCATCTGTCTCCTAACCCCAACCAATCCCTTCATTTGACATACATGCTAGTCCTTTCATGGTGGCTTTTAGAGTGCTACGGGACTTTTAAATTTCAGAATAGGACACTCAATGCTGTAAAAGGCAGAAACATTATTTCTACATAATTGACCTACAGGGTATTTTGATTTGACACATGTTTCATCAACGCAAAGTGTGGACAGTGTTTGGATAGCGCGACCTTTCTACTGAACAGGTATAACGATTTTCAAGAGCGATCTTCGACAGAATGATTTTCTATAGCATGGGGTTGCGGAGGAACAACACTGCCGTTTTATAGTAGAACAACCTGTACGTTTCCCCCTTGTTTTTAAAAGAATTGACACTTTCCTGTTTTAAAAAAAATAGATGAAAGATACCGGAGATATCCTCAGACCCTTCAGTAATTTTCTATAAACGTGCATGAATTACTCATAAGCAGCACCAAGACTATTCTATGAACACTTGTGGTAAGGACATTGTGAACATAGTATTAAGATTAAAAGTTTCAAAACAAAACTCAATCTTGAAATCCTGCCCCATCCCTCTGTTATCTGTGTATTCTAAAATTCAAATACGCTCAGACTAGTCTCCAACCTTGCACCCTCTTTAAATTACAGCTAGTCTGAAACTTTGCTCACTATATTGTAACTTGCACCAAGTCCTGCTCTAACCGCTCGGAACTGAAAAAGAGTCATATTGGATTTGATGTTAATTCTTTCTCTTTCCTCAGATGCTGCTAGACCTGCGGAGTTTCTCCAGCATTTTTTGTTTGTTTAATTGATTGCTTGCTGCCCTACGTTAGTTCTCAGTCTTGAAGCACTTTGATTATAAAATTCTGATCTTGCTTTAAAAATGTCACGTCATGTCATCCTTTGCCAGATCTGTGTTTTTCCAGTTCTGACCTCTTAGGTTTCCCCACTGTGCAAAAATTCTCTTTCTAAATTTCCATATGTGTTTTTCCTACTTAAAAGTGACCTGTTTGAATAAGGTTTTGATCTTCAATGTACACATCATCCACATTATTTTGTAACTGTTGTTACTGACTCTTGGTCCTACTTGTACACAGCAGTAAATAATAGTGAGTGCCAAATTTTACTTGTACCTTCATCCTGAATCCATTAACTGGTCAGCATTTCAAACGCAGTCCCCAGCTGTCAATGAAAAACTTTTTTCTTAGCTGCTACAGTTGTGCACTGTTTAGTGCACTACACCATTATGCACTGTAACCAGTTCTGCATTACTGCTTAGATGCAACTTACCCAGACCTATCAGTGAGTTTTGCCAGCAGCTGTTGCAACTACTTGGTGTAGTCTGTTAAGCAAGTTAGTGTATTCGAGTGTAAATTCTGCTGTGCACAAACAGATACTTGAAACCAATAATAATAAATAGGTGCCATGTGAAGTTCACTTCCCCTTTCCATTCAGTGGATGTGGTTGCCCACTAGTTGTGGGTGCTGTCTCTTCACTTGTGTCCCAAAGTGAGAAAATGAAAGCTTTTGTTATGATTATATCTGTTGCTTTACATACATGTGTAAAAGTGACTGCAAATACAAACCTTCAGTAATTTTGGTTGTATATGTGATTCTTTGAGTTAAAACACAAGTCACCCAGTGCTATTAGTCGGGTATTTTGACCTACTAGCATCAACCTGACAAACTGGAAAATTGCCCGGGTATGTTCTCTACATAAAAAGCAGGACAAATTCAACCCAGCCAATTATTGCCCATCAGTCTTCTCTCGGTCATCAGCAAAGTGATGGAAAGTGTTATCAATAGTGTTATCAAGCGGCACTGGTTCAGTGATTATCTGCTTGGTGACGCCCAGTTTGGGTTCCATCTGGGCCATTCAACTCCTGACCTCATAACTTTGGTTCAAGCTTGGAGAAAAGAGCTTAATTCCAGAGGTGGAATGAGAGTGACAGCCCTTGACAATAAGGTTGCATTCGACTGAATATAGAATCAAGGGTCCCTAGCAAAACAAATCAATGGGCAACGGGGCAAACTCTTGGTGGTTGGAATCATACCTGGCACATAGGAAGATGGTCATGATTGTTGGAAGTCAGTCATCTCAGCTCCATCCGATCTCTGCAGGAGTTCCTCAGTGTAGTGCCCCAGGCCCAACCATCTTCAGCAACTTTGTCAATGATCTTCCCTCCATCATAAAGTCAGAAGTGGGGATGTTCGCTGATGATTGCACAATGTTCACCACCATTTGTCATTCCTTGGATACTGAAGCAGTCCATGTTAAAATGTAACACGATCTGGACAATAACCAGGCTTGGGCTGACAAGTGGCAAATAAACATTTGCACAATGCAAATGCCAGGTAATGAGCAAATCCAATAAGAGGCAATCTAACCACACTGAACCTTCGACTGTCAACATCTTGGGGGTTACCATTGACCAAATACTCCACTGGGCTCACCATATAAACACAGTGGCTATAAGAGCAGGTCAGAGACTAGGAATTCATCATCTGGCTGCCCAAAGCTTGTCCACGATCTGGAAGGCACAAGTCGAGCGTGTGATGGAATATTCCCCACTTACTTAGATGGGTACAGTTCCAACAATACTTGAGAAGCTTGATACCATCAGTGCTGGGAAATAATCATTTCTTAGGGTTATTTAGACTCTGAAAAATTATGCAAAGGTATTAAAATGGGGTTGAATTTCAAATTTGAGTGTTACATGAACCAGCATATATGCATGCTAAAAGTCAGTGAGACTGCTTTATAATTTCCAGTGTCTAGATTTGTAAAGATAACTTTGGTTTATTAAAATTTGCAGATAGTTACTTGATGATATGTTTGAAATATTAATGTATTTTCTTTAATTGTCAAGGTATGCACTCTTCAACACCTTCTGAACTGTTCGTCACTGGAGCACTACAAGCTTCTGGAACATTCCCACCATCTGCTCTTGCAGCGTATCAGCATCCTCCTTCCTTTAGTAGTCGAAGTTTTACTGGTGCACAGCCCCTGACACTACAAGATGTACCTTTCAGTCCTACGACAAATGGACTTCTTTCTCCTCATGATCCCTTGCTTCAAATCAAGTCTTCTCAAGCGGCTGTTCCTTCCCCTTTGACTTTTGACAGAATTGGTAGTACTGTTTTAAGTACAAGCATACCCCCATCTTCAACATACCGCTCTGCTCAAGAATCTGCTCCTCATCACTTACAACCACAATTTAGTTTGTTGCCTTCAGCACTTGGACCAACTCAACAAGCCTCTCAAGCATACGGCACATCCGTTTTTTCTAGTTCAACTGCCTCCATTGAAAGGGCACTTCAAAGAGAATGTAGCGTTATTAAGCATCACCAGCGGCCTTCAAGCTCACACTCAGTACAGGTGCAATTACCAAGTTCTCACCATTCCTTACAAGGTTATCTTACCAGTGGGAATGAAGTTGATTTTCAGGGAACTTCAAGGCATGCAGGTTTGACATGTAGTCCACTTGGAGACCAGTCTCAGGTGAGCAATGATGGAACACAGCAAAAGAACTCTGCTGTAACAGTTGAACAGTCACAGAGTTATTCACCCACTGTTCAGTCTCTTGATTATTCTTCAAAAACTAAAACCTGTTCATCAAGACCAGCTCACCGTTCTACAAAAACTTCCAAATCTCAAAGTGCAACAGCTACCGGGCAAACACAGAGTTACTCCACACCTACACAAAAGCAAAGTTCAGTAATATCAAGCCAGTCACAAGTGTACTCTTCAGGACAGGCGTCAAATCTAATCATGTCAATTAGTCAGTCCCAGAACTATACTTCAACACAGTCTCAGAGCCTGTCAGCTGTCAGTCACTCAGAGGTATATTCTTCCAGTCAACCTGAGAAGCTCTCTACTTTAAGCAAGTCACCAGCTTCTTATTCTAGCCAGTCACAAAACCTAACACCTGTTAGTCAAGCACTCAGTTACTCTTCAGATCAGCCGCAGGTATTGCCTTCAGTTAGCCTCACTGATGATTATTCTGGTCAGCCACAAAATTTATCTTCTATTAGCCAAGCACACAACTATCCTTCTGGGCATTCTCAGGGTATACCTGCTGTGAGTCAGTCACAAAGCAGCTATTCTGTGCAATCACAGGGTTTATCAACTGTTAGTCTTTCGCAAAGTTATACTTCTGGACAATCTCTCACTTTGACATCACAAACGCAATCATTACCATTTTCTTCTTCTACTGGAGCACAGAATTTATCATCTTCAAGTCCTACTCAGGACTTTATGTCTATGCATTCTTCGCCAACCAGTCAACCACAAAGTGTTCATTCACCGTCTCAGAAGTTCTTGTCAGGAGTACATTCACCTACTTTCACTTCATCTCATTCACAGACCATGAAGAGCACTCAGTCATCCACAGACATAAAGCAGTCATATATTAAGAGGAAGTCTGATTCAGACTTGTTTGTATCATCTAAGGAAGATGATGAAAGTTTCCCTATTCAAGATTTGTTACAGCAGCAGCCTTCTCTTGAGGCATCCACTCCAGGTTTAACAGAAAGTAGAATTGGGGAGGAGAATGCTGTTTATGCTGTCTCAAAAGCAGATGACCGATATCTATCTCAGAGTGTGATCCGAAGTAATTCTCGCCTAGAAGACCAGGTTGTTGCTCTCACTTTTCAGGGATCAAAAACAGATGAAAGAAAACATGAACATTTGAAGCAATTTAGTGTGACCCAATCCATTGAAGCAATGGTAACTCATCATGGTCAGTCAGTTGGCAGTAACAACAATCTGAAAACGCAAGACATGAAAAAGGTAGTTAATTTATCGCAGTCATCGCATATTATTATGGGTTCTGAAGAATTGAAGCAGCCTCATTCTCTATTACATAAAGCACAGGAGGCTAGAGCACAAGCTCATCAAGCACAAGTAATTAATTCTTCTCAGCATTTGCAAACACACACGGTATGCCAGACTCCACGGTTACAGCTCTCTGGTGCACAGGTACTCCTAGATACATCGCGTGAAATGCCATTGTCTTTAATACAACCATCAGTAGCACAGCAGCCCCAGTTACTACAGTCAGGCCTAGGTCAATCCCAAGCGTCAGCACAGTCACAGCAAATACAGGCTCAGTCTCAGGCATCACATCATCAATCACAGTTTCTTCAACTTGAGAGACACATTGCCCAAGCCAATACACCACAGTCTCAACAGCTTCTCCAACAAAACTCTGAAGCAATGAAACTGAATGGTACAGAATCTTCAAAACCACTACAGCTAACAACAAAAGATCATTTTGACCCATCACACAGGCAAGATTCAAAATCTCAGTTTGTTGGCCTTAGTTCTGTCTGTTTTTCAGAATCTATGTTGCTTGGTGTTGAGAGAAATCTCTTCTCTGGTGTTGAAGATGTGTTTACTGCAAATGAAGGGTTTGCCAAGTCTGCTTGCAATGAATCCAGCATTCAGTCAGTTGAATGTGCTGATCGTTCAAAATCTGCATTTCAGACTGCATCTGGAAGGCATGTTTCACCAAGTTTTCATGCTTCTCAAACCGTACTGCCCAATCAACAGAATATGCATAATTTGACGTTAAGCAATAGTCAAATTAATTTGGATCTAGAGGCAGTACCATTAGATAGTTCAGCTCAATCTAAAACTTCAAGCCTTGATCAACAAACCCTTGGAACTTCAGACCAGCACATGCAGGTTGGGCTTACTGCAACAAATATGAATTCCATTCAGGATTCCAATGATCAGGAGATTGAAGGTCTTAAGAAACAATTAGGTGCTAATCCAGAATCTGAAGAAGAGGATAACGATGACATTCCTGATGATGGTGCCATAAATAATGCTAAGGATCCAGACTTCATTCCTAGTGGTAGAAGTAACACAGATGAGAGTGCTGTGTCAGATATTGATTACAGTGTGGGTGATGAAATTACACAAGGATCTAGTAACAAACGAAAATTAAAAAGACCAGCAAAGCCTAAATTGAAACTGGGTGTACAGATAGATGGATGGTCTCACAGTTTGCCTGAAGAAGGAGGGAATCTAGACTTGGCTACAGATGGAAATCAGAAGAAACAAAGAACAAAAGTACGAACAAAAGAAACTTTAGATGATGAACTTTTTAGCCAGAAACCAGTAAAACGAAGTGGGCTGGGTAAGCGCCTGAATTCCAAAGATGCAAACTCACCTCATACATCTAATGATAGTTATTATGAATGTTACTACCAGCAAGAAAGGATAAATCAAAAGATTAGAGAAGTTGAGGAAAAGCAACCAGAAGTTAAAAGTGGTTTCATTGCTTCCTTTTTAGACTTTCTTAAATCAGGACCTAAGCAGCAGTTTCCTGCACCTTCAATACGCATGGCACATCGCAATCGACGTCCATCTGCCAATACCATTCATATTCCCCTTCTGCCAGTTTCAACACACCAATCAGTGCCAACTGCCTTAATATCTACTGAAAGTGGTTCTACTAGTCCTTGCAAAAAAATAGATAATGATCTGAAGAAAAACCTGGAAACATTACCTGCATTTTCCTCAGATGAGGAAGATTCTGTTGGGAGGAACCAGGATCTTCAGAAGAGTATTTCCTCAGCACTTTCTGTTTTGGATGATCCTTCTAATAAAAAAGAAAAATTAAACACAAACGGTAAGGACAGTACATGCTTTAAGTAAACTAGGCCCTATATTTTTGTCAACATATTGCTTCAAGGATCTGCTCTCTGTAAAATGTCAAACTTCGTCTTGTGATCCAGTTATGCAGCTGCAATTCTTCTCTTTCATAGAGTATATATTTTGCCTGAGCAAAGCATATTTTGGATGTGGTGGAAGCTTTCAAAAATTGCATGTTCTAAATTATTTTTGAAAATGAAAGAAATTCTTATATTCACAAAGTATTGGGCAGGTAGATTTGTAGTTTATTTGGTTTTAAAAAAGAAACTGTGATCGAGTATATATGACCTGATTTCCTTTTAATATTTCCTCAGTTACTTTGACCCGAATGATCTTTCACAATTACAGAGGGCACATAAAAATACCTTTTGATGTACAACAGATGAACAAATTGACGGCATATTATGATATGTTACAAATTCCAATCTAATATGTGGCCACTTTTAATTTTTTGTTTTGTTGTTATAATGGAATGGAATCAGAGTTTTATACCTCAGAAATAATGGTGGCCCATCAATTTCTTCATTGGCTCCCTATTCTCAGCCCAGGTTTACTCCCCATTCTGATACCATTTTAATATCAATGATTCCATATCAAACACTTTTTTTTAAAAAAAAATTCTGTGCAAGAAATCTTTCTTTAAAATTCATTGTTCTTAAGAGAAAATAGAAATCGTTTTCTTTGCCAGTTTCACATCACCCTGCATTAGCCATTGTTAAAAGTTCCCTGGTGGTGATTTTTAAAATATATTTTAAAAAGAGAAAGTGGTAACATATGCTGTTTAATTATTTTAATTGCTGTGTTGTACAATCTCCTAGTAACCTGTATCTCCAGATCATGAATCTGAAAAATGTGAATGCCTATAAATTATTGCTAAATTATAATACCATAATTATTTGTTCTAGTCAGATTTTTATGAAGAAGTTCACAAATATCAAAATTGTGTTCTTGATAAAATTTGTATACCTTCGAGAAGGATACGTATGTTTACAGTTTTGACTTTTATCTGTATTCATTGCATATTTCCTTTACTAGAGTTCATCACTAATGGGGAGAAGGATTCCAACCCTTCTATTTCTGCCATTATACAGCAGGAAAAGGTTGCAAATCCTTCTCCCCCTTTAAAAGAGGAAGTGCAGGAGCCAACTGTAGCTCTAGAATCTCCCAAGCCAAATGAACAAGATGACCTGAATTCTACAGAGCGAGCTGCCAAACAAGAATTACTTGCTGTAGAAGGTTCAACAGATGAAGATGATATAGAAAGTGGAGGAGAGGGCATGTACAGGGAGCGAGATGAATTTGTTGTAAAGATAGAGGACATTAATGCTCTTAAGGTAATGTGGCATTTTAAAAAAAATCTGATGTTTTTCATTAGGATTGAATGGAAGAGGTTAAACTTTAAATGCTGAAGATGATCAAATTCAGTGTATTAAATAGTGTTTCCTGTGATGCTGGAACTCTGAAATAAAAACTGAAAATGCTGGGACTATTAAGGTCAGGCAGCATTTATGGAGGCAGGAACAGTACATATTTGAGCTCAGTAACCTTTTCTAATTTCTCTCTCACTGTTTGATGTGCTGATTGCTCCCACCATTTTGTTTTTTGACTCTGGAAGTAACTTATTTAATGGTTGAGATCATTCTAAAGAAGGCTAATAGTTGCTTAAATGCAGTATAGACAACATCTAGGAGCAAATGACTGCAGGTGCTGGAACCTGTACTGAAAACAACAAATGCTGGAGATCGCAGTGGATCAGAAAGCATGCATGGAGAGAGCGCAAGCTAACGTTTTGAGTCTACATGATTCTTCTTCGACTCTCCAGCATTTGTTGTTTTCAGTGTAGACAATATCTGACAGTTCATATTGTATATTTGCTGAAGTATTGGGATACTATTGCTATATGATGTAGTGAGTTTCTTCTTTGTTTGACTAATTTCCTTTCTTTTCTCTGCTATCATCAGTCAGAAGGAAGCTATTGACCTCTAAAGTTACATGAGCACCGAACCCTTTTCAATACCTTGTTGAAGTCTTTTCTTTTCTTTGTGGCTCTTGTGACATGGTGGTAATGCCTGTACCTCTGTGAAAGAAAGTCCCATACCTGTCATGTTGTATGTCAGAACATGTTGATTGCACTATCTACTTAAATATGATTCTCTTAAATTTTGCTTGATGACCGGCATGGACACGATAGGCTGGAGGGCCTTTCTTGATGCCACAAAAGCTCTATGACTCTGTTGCAACTTTTGTGGAGACTGATAATAGTTAACAAGGAATTTAAACTTGCTTTTTGTTGCTAGAGCTTAACAACAAAATATTTAAAGACATTAGAGTAGCTGAAGACAAAAACACTACCTTTATAGATACCATATTCTTTAAAGCACAAAAATATTTCCTTATAACTAACCAAAAGCATTTCACATGTATTTTACCCTGTCCCTTATGTAGATGATGTGGATGATGATAGTTTCATAAAGGTACACGGTACAGTTGCTATTAATGGAAATGTTATTAAATTTATCTTCCCTTTGACACTATTAACTTTATATTAGCCCATCCTAATCATGGAATTTTGTAGTTTATAGATTAGTGCTGTTGGATAAAAATTTTCATATGCATGAAATCTTTCAAACCTTGGTATGTGAGCCAATTATATAGTGCTTTTCATAACCACTGGACATCTCAATGCCACTTTGCAGTTGATAACTTTGTGATGTGTAGTCATTGGTGGAACATAGAAAACACAGAAGCCAGTATGCACTTGATAAAGGTCCCAGAGGAAAAAAAATGTGATAATGACCAGATGATCTGTAGTGTTGATGAAGGATAACTATTGGCCAGGGCACCAAGGATAATTACACTGTTCTACTTTGAAATATTACTATGCACTCTTTTTACAGCCCCCAGAGCAGGGGACCTTGTGTATTGTATAACCTAAAAACGGCACCTCTGATATTGCAGTTCTTCCTCAGCATTGCACTGGAGTCTAGGCCTGATCTTGGTGGACAAGGTCTGAAATAGGATTTGAACAAAGAGCTCTGTGGTTTAGTGGTATGAATGCTACCAGCATCTCAAAATACAAATTAGCTAGTCATTATTGCACTGCTGTTTTTTGAACACATATTGGCTGCTGCAGTTCATATGTTAAGTAATAATCACAATTCAAAAACTTCATCAGTTGTAAAGTACTTTGAGATGCTCAATGTGTTATCATCTAATATGATCTGAAAGAATGCTGAGACCACATGGAATGAGGTGACAAGTGATGGACATATATTAATTAAAAGGTATGGGGAATTAGTAATCATGAGGTGAGTCTTTTATGGAATGTGGTTAATTGAAATAAAACTTAAAATTGGAATAAAGCGTGCAAATGAGGACTTTAGGAGAAAGTGAGGACTGCAGATGCTGGAGATCAGAGCTGAAAAATGTGTTGCTGGAAAAGCGCAGCAGATCAGGCAGCATCCAAGGAGTAGGAGAATCGACGTTTCGGGCATAAGCCCTTCTTCAGGAATGAGGACTTTAGTTCTGTTTAAATGCAGTTATCTTTTGGACTATAACACAGTGATTGTGAAGCACCATTTAAAAGTGTCTCCTACTATTCCACTGAATCTCCTTCCCATCTTTCATTCCCTTTTTTATCTTTGACCACTTGGGAATGTTGATCTGACAAATTCAATGGTGGGTCCATTGTTCTATGATCCCAGTTGAGACCCCTACTTATTCCCTGAATTGTTTAGAGACAAGTAACTATTTTTTTTTAAAGCTGGCAGAGAGAGAAAGCCAGAGGCCTTACTAAGTAACTAATAAACTCATTCTTTCAACTCAAGAAAGCCTGTTTAAATGAACTTTAAAAACATAATTTCATCTGGCCAGAGAGGAAGGTGTCCACAAGGATCCTTTCTGAAGTTAACCTTGTTGTAACCTACTAAGTGAGCCAGAAGAGCCAATATAGGTGGAGAGCCAGTTAAGCTTTCCTCATCCAAAAGCATGACAATTTTGGATATCTTATTGGAATTGTAGTAAATTGTGTACCCTTCCCCAGAGACTGATGGTAACACTGCTCTCGTTGCAATTTGTTTTCAATGTTATGTGCTAGTTTCCTGTTCTTTGATCGAATTTGAGGTAGTAAAGGATAGATCCTAGTGAGACTACAGTAATAAATGTGGGATTGGGAAAAGGAATTATTGGTAGATTTATTGTGCTGCCATTCTGTGCTATTAGCAACTACTGTTGCAAATGTTTACTGCCAATTTTCTTTGATGGAATTAGAAGTTACTACTTTTGTGTTACAATAGAGCATATATACAGAGCCACAAAAGTGCATAAAGCTTAAAAAATCTATTCTGATTTTCAAATTAACATCTGTTGCTTGGAGGCTTACCAGGTTCCTGTTTATCTTTTGAGTTACATTTTTATGGTTGGCAGATGTTCTGTATGGAACTCATGCTCATTACAAAATAGTTTTCTTCTGTCTATTGATTAATTCAATATAAAAGTGCAGAATATATAGCAAAAGACTAATCAGGGCAAATGTTGCTCAAACATGTAAATATATCATACATTTTCCAGTATTATTTACACTTAACTAACAAAACAGCTTCTCTAATTTAAGTCTTATTGTCTCCTTACCACTGCTTCTTTCTCCCCATCACTCAAATGAACAACTTTGTTGGAAGGGGTTTTCCAAAATAAGAAGTGTCACTGCATTAGTTCTAGACTCCCCCACCCCAGGGAAATGATCTTGTCTGTTTAGAGTCATATAGAGTCATAGAGATGTACAGCATGGAAACAGACCCTTCAGTCCAACTCGTCCATGCCGACCAGATATCCCAACCCAATCTAGTCGTAGAATGGATGGCTTTGAGGTATGTAGAGAAGAGGTGTTGGAAATCCTGGAAAAGGTGAAAATAGATAAGTCCCCTGGGCCTGATGGCATTTATCCTAGGATTCTCTGGGAAGCAAGGGAGGAGATTGCAGAGCCATTGGCCTTGATTTTTATGTCCTCTTTGTCTACAGGAGTAGTGCCAGAAGACTGGAGGATAGCAAATGTGGTCCCCTTGTTCAAAAAGGGGAGTAGGGATAACCCTAGTAACTATAGGCCGGTGAGTCTCACTTCTGTTGTGGGCAAAGTCTTAGAGAGAATTGTAAGGGATAGGATTTATGCACATCTGGATAGGAATAATGTGATCAAGGATAGTCAGCATGGTTTTGTGAAGGGCAAGTCGTGCCTCACAAACCTTATTGAATTCTTTGAAAAGGTGACGAAGGAGGTTGATGAGAGGAAAGCGGTAGATGTGGTATATATGGATTTTAGTAAGGCGTTTGATAAGGTTCCCCATGGTAAGCTACT
>NC_057725.1:22539506-22542007 GCF_004010195.1 Chiloscyllium plagiosum | reverse complement strand
AAGATGATTAGGGGTTTAGATAGGGTCGACAGTCAGAATCTTTTTCCTCGTATGGAGTCAGCTATTACAAGGGGACATAACCTTAAATTAAGGGCGGGTAGGTATAGGACAGACGTTCGGGGTAGGTTCTTTACTCAGCGAGTCGTAAGTTCATGGAATGCCCTGCTAGTAGCAGTGGTGGACTCTCCCTCTTTATGGGCATTTAAGCGGGCATTGGATAGGTATATGGAGGATAGTGGGTTAGTATAGGTTAGGTGGTCTTGGATCGGCGCAACATCGAGGGCCAAAGGGCCTGTACTGCGCTGTATTCTTCTATGTTCTATGTTCTATTACTAGTTAATTGAAGCTGACACTCGAGGATAATTCAAACACTATTTTCCTCATTGCTTGAGGCTGTTGAATGATTTTTCTCTTTTCATTATGAAGAGATTGAACTGGCAGGCAAATGTGGGACTTGATCCAAAACGAAATTGAACTGAGTTTATCTTAAAATTAAGGTATCAAGACATTTTGGCAAATATGTCTTTTTACAACTGTTTTTGGAAATTTTAGCAAAAGAACCTTATGTTGGGTTGCGAAACCTGTAATGTTTCACTTGATAAAATTGCACAGGTAAAATAAAGCTGTTTTCATAAATCTTGTTTGAAACGTAATTCAGCATTTTATTACTAGAATGAAATATCAGTTTGGGAGATTTCACATGCCTGTTTGTCAATTTTCAGTAAGCACTAAGCATTGATTAAATTCCACTAGTGCTATTGTATTAGTTGTTAGCATTATTTAAAACTTTCTTGTAGCTGAAATGCTGAAGCCCTGGAAAACTAAGATAACCTTATTATGAAGTAAAAGCATAGTGCTGGAGAAATTCAACAGGTCTGGCAATATCTGTGGACAGCGAAGCAGATTACATTTTGAGTCCCACATGGCTGTCTTTCAGAATGTGGTTTACAAGGTATACAAAATGTAGATGAGTACTTTTGATAAAGCAATGATGGCAGAGCGACCTAGAATGGGCTGGAAAAGGAGTTTAACAGCAAAAGTGGTTGAGGAAAAGTGGCAGACATTTAATAAAGTAGTTCAAGGCTCACAGGTAAAATATTTCTCAATGAGGAACCTAACAAGATGCTGCTCAGGAAGCTGCTGTGTAAGATAAGGGCCCATGGTATTAAAGACAGAAAAACTGCAGATGCTGGAATCCAAGGTAGACAAGCAGAAGGCTGGAAGAACACAGTAAGCCAGGGAGCTGCCTGTGAAATGTCTCAGAAATGTCAATCTTTTCATCAATTGAGGATTTCCTGCCACTTTAGTTGACAGGGTCCTCAGCCGTTTCCAACTTGTTTCCCACATTTCTGCCCTCACCCCTTCTGTACTCTCACAACACCAATAAGGTTCTGCTAGTCCTCACTTTCCACCAGACTAGCATCTGCATCCAAAGCTGACATTTCCATTGCTTCCAGCAGGATGCCATCACCAGAAACACATTCTTCTCCCTTTTCTTCTCAGCGTTTTGCAGGGACCATTCCCTCTAGGACACCCTAGTCCACTCCTTCTGCATTCTCAACATCTCCCCACACCCCATGGCGCCTTCCCATGCAATCATTGAAGGTGTAATACCTGCCTGTTTATATCCTCGTTTCTCACTCTCCAAAGTTCCAGACTGAAACTTCTGAGTATAGGAGTTGGGATGTCATTTTGTGGCTCGACAGGATGTTGGTGAGGCCACTTGAAGTGCTGTGTACATTTCTGATCGCCCTGCTATAGAAACGATATTATTAAATTGGAAAGGGTGCAGAAAAGGTTTACAAGGAATGTTACTGGACTGGAGGGTTTGAGTTATATGGAGAGGCTGGATAGGTTGGCACATTTTTCCACTGGGCGGTAGGAGGTTGAGGGGGTCACCTTTATAGAGGTTTATAAAATCATAGAATATAGAACATTACAGCGCAGTACAGGCCCTTTGGCCCTCAATGTTGCACCGCCCTGTCATACTAATCTGAAGCCCATCCCACCTACACGATTCTATGTACGTCCATATGCCTGTCCAATGACGACTTAAATGCACTTAAACTTGGCGAATCTACTACCGTTGCAGGTAAACCATTCCATACCCCTACTACTCTGAGTAAAGAAACTACCTCTGACATCTGTCTTATACCTATCTCCCCTTGTGTCCCCTTGTGTTTGCCGACCCCGTACTTGGAAAAAGGCTCTCCCTGTCCACCCTATCTAACCCTCTGATTATCTTGTATGTCTCTATTAAGTCACCTCTCAACCTTCTTCTCTGTAACGAGAACAGCCTCAAGGCCCTCAGCCTTTGCTATAAGACATTCCCTCCATACCAGGCAACATCCTAGTAAATCTCCTCTGCACCCTTTCCAAAGCTTCCACATCCTTCTTATAATGCGGTGACCAGAACTGTACACAATATTCCAAGTGTGGCCGTACCAGCTGCAGCATAACCTCCTGCATAACCTCCTGGTTCCGAAACTCAATCCCTCTAT
>NC_057725.1:22529639-22536715 GCF_004010195.1 Chiloscyllium plagiosum | reverse complement strand
TCAACCAGCTATTAGGAAAGCCAACGAAAACGATACAGGAGTCCATATCTTCTGGCGTTACCATCCTATCAGAAAAAAAACAATTCCACTTCCATGTACATCTAATTCTCTGCCAGAATTTCTCCTGTTTTACGAGGTGTGCGACGTCTGCCGCCGAACCTATTGCTTAGCTTTGCAAACAACCATTTTCAGACATTAGAAATTCTGGTCTAAAGAAATTGGTGCGAACACTGCCAACCGCTTATTTGGAGAATTAAACTGTCCATTTTTCAGGGTGAGAGGAGAAATTGACAATGTTTCTTCAGAACAGAAGATGCACAGAAGGGAGCCAAGATGGAGCAAAGATGTTTTTAATAATTATCCAGATAGCATCCCATGCATTGCCGCAGTTGATATCCTTCTCTCATTGGTAATTTCGGGGGCATGCTGTGAATGGTCCCCTGCATTGGAATAGAGCTATTATGTAGATTCAATGCAAATTTAGAAAATAACTAACACATCGAGCAAACAATACAACTGGTACAAACTTTCTGGTAAAACGGAGGAAGAGGGGGAAATTTGATTGCTGCCGTACTCTATTTTTTTCCAAAAACATTTTTCGAATATATCCATAATCCAAGAGTTCTGTGAAATCCATATGCACCACACCAACCTGTTTACTCTCATCTACCTGTTTGGTCACTTTGTCAAAAAAGTCAATAAGATTCGTTAGGCACGGCCTACCCTTCACAAAACCATGCTGACTGTCCCTGATCAGATTATTCTTTTCTAGATGGTTATAAATCCTATCTCTTATAACCTTTTCCAACACTTTACCAACAACTGAAGTGAGACTCACTGGTCTGTAATTACCAGGGTTGTCTCTACTACCCTTTTTGAACAAGGGGACCACATTTGCTATCCTCCAGTCAGGCACTATTTCTGTAGACAATGATGATTTGAAGATCAATGCCAAAGGCTCGGCAATCTCTTTCCTTGCTTACCAGAGGATCCTAGGATAGATCCCATACTGCCCAGGGGACTGGTCTATTTTCACACACTGCAGTATTTCTAATACCTCTTCCTTGTGAACCTCAATCTCTTCTAGTATAGATGCAAGTATCTCTGTATCTTCCTCGCCCACATTTTCATTTTCTATAGTGAACACTGTCGAAAAGTATTTATTTAGTGCTTCCCCTATCTCCTCTGACTCCACACACAACTTCCCACTAATATCCTTGATTGGCCCTAATTTTAACTCTCATCACTCTTTTATTCCTGATATACCTATGGAATGCCTTAGGGTTAACCCTGATCCTATCCGTTAACAACTTCTCATGTCCCCTCCTGGTTCTTCTGAGCTCTCTTTTCAGGTCTTTCCTGACTTCCTTGTAACCCTCAAGCGCCCTAACTGAGTTTTCACATTTTGTCCTAACATAAGGGTATAGATAAGGTGAATAATGATGGCCTTTTCCCCAGGGTAGGGGAGTTCAAAACTAAGGGGCATATTTTTAAGGTGCGAGGAGAAAGATTTAAAAGGGACCTGAGGGGCAACTTTTTCTCCGAGCGTGATACATATGAGGAATGAACTGAGAGGAAGGGGTAGATGCAGGTACATTTAAAAGACATTTGAGCAAGTACATGAATAGGTATGGTTTAGGAGGATACGGGCCAAATGCAGACAAATGGGACTAGTTTAGTTTGGGCAACCTGGTGGGCATGGGCAAATTGGACTGTTGGATGTGGCAGTGATTTACCTGCACTTCACTTAATCTAGTTGACTGTATTCATAGCTCACAATGTAGTCTTCTCTGCATACTGGGTGAATGCTTTGAAGAACACCTTTGTTCTATCTGCAAAAATGACCTTGAGTTTCCAGTTGACTGCCACTTCAACACACCAGTGTGTTCCCATGCCAAAGGAAAACATATTTGACAGATGAGTCAGTACTTGGATTTCAAAAAGGCATTCAATTATGTGCTGCAGAGCATGCAAGATAAGTGTTTACGTAGTTGAGGGTAATTTTTTTATAATACAGAATTGGTTAGGAAGCAGAGGGTGGGGATAAACAAGGTGCTTTTCGTTGGCAGACTGAAACCAGTGGAGTACTGCAAATATCGGTGTTATTTGCAATATGTATTAACTACTTAGGTTGAGGGTTATGTATCTAGGTTTCCTACAGAGATGGATGAGAATACAAGTTGTGTCAAGAATATGGGTTGCATGAAGATGTACACAAGGTAGTTGAGTGGTCAACAGGTGGCAGATGGAGTATAATTTGGGCAAATGTGAATTTATTTGCTTTGTACAGAAAATAAAAGAACAAACTAGAGTACAAGATTAGAAAAGCTGATCTTTCAAAAGGTTTTCAACAACTAAGTGTTGATGATCAGAAAAACTGGAGTACGTTCATACAAAGTTCACACAGTTAATGTGCAGGTACAACAGACAATTAGGATGGCAAATAGCATGTTGGATTTTATTACATTGGGATAGAGAATGCAAGCGCAAAAGTCCTATTTCAATTGCTCAGAGCATTGGTGTGACCTGATTGGATTATGATCAGGAGGGATGGAGGTAACTGTTTTTCCACTCTTCATTTGATCATAACAGGCATTTTAATTTTAAAATAGGACACTGTATTGCCAAGCCATTATGTACTTGGTTGTGTTCAACTTGTAAGAATTAAGTTGGAAAGATATTTTTAAATTAACTAGAAGAGGTAGTTTTTATTTCTGAAACCCATTCAGATTTTTAAAAAATGAAGATTTAGAAATGAGTCTTAGTTTTCTCTAATGAATATAATCACATCCTACCCAAAGTCTTTACAGAATTTGGGACCTTTTAATTTCAACTAGATAGTGACCACTCTAGTATTTGATGTATTTGGTATGAGCAACATGTTTAATTAAGTACAAGCATAAGTTATATAGCACAATTGTACTTAGCAGTAACCCCAATCTGTTGTTATAAACAGCAGCTTCATATTACCAGTTGATTTGGAATGCTATCTTCTGCTATAAATCACACAACACCAGGTTATTGTCCAACAGGTTTATTTGGAAGCACTAGCTTTCGGAACAGTGCTCCTTCACTAGGTAGCTGTGGGACAGGATCATAAGGCACAGAATTTAAAGCAAAAGATTACAGCGTCATGCAACAGAAGTGATATATTGAACAAACCTAGACTGCTGTTGAATCTTTCATCTTTTAGAGTGGGTTGCAGTTTTCAGTTCATTAATATATAAATCCCAGAACTACTTTTAAGTCACATTCTTGAGATAACGTAAGGCTTTATGAAACAAAAGTGACATCTCAGCTCAGACAATGCATTAAAGGTATAAAGTTATCCCAATTTTGAGTCTGAATGGTTCTATTTTCAAAGTAGGAATTTATAAAATACTACATCGATTGAGTGCCTGTGGGTTGTGTATTTTCTTTTAGGAAAATAGAATGTATCTATAAATATAATTCTGCAAATTCACCTCATAGACCTGTGTGTGTCCATGCATAAGAGAGAGAGAGTGTGTGTATTCTAAACCCATTCTAAAAGAGGAAAGACTTATCAGCAATCTAGGTTAGTTCAATATATCATTGCAGTTGCATGACACTGTAATCTTTTGCTATAAATTGTGTCATATGATCCTGTCCCACAGCTACCTGGTGAAGGAGCAGTGCTCCGAAAGCTAGTGCTTCCAAATAAGCCTGTTGGACTATACCCTGGGGCTGTGTGATTTTTAACGTTGTCCATCCCAGTACAACACCAGCTCCTCCACATCATCTGCTATGTTCTTGTTGCTGCTGCATTCCTTATTTGACTGCAGTCCATCTCCTGATTGTGTGTTGAGGGTCACAAGTCTCATCTACTATTTCTGGTTTCCTTCCTATTGGAAAGATGTTGTGAAACTTGAAAAGGTTCAGAAAAGATTTACAAGGATGTTGCCAGGGTTGGAGGATTTAAGCTATGGGGAGAGGCTGAACAGGCTGGGGCTGTTTTCCTTGGAGCATCGGAGGCTGAGAGGTGACCTTATAGAGGTTTACAAAATTATGAGGGGCGTGGAATAGGATAAATAGACAAAGTCTTTTCCCTGGGGTCGGGGAGTGCAGAACTAGAGGGCATAGGTTTAGGGTGAGAGGGGAAAGATATAAAAGAGACCTAAAGAGCGAATTTTTCACGCAGAGATTGGTACGTGTATGGAATGAGCTGCCAGAGGATGTGGTGGAGGCTGGTACAATTGCAACATTTAAGAGGCATTTGGATGGGTATATGGATAGGAAGTGTTTGGAGGGATATGGGCCGGGTGCTAGCAGGTGAGACTAAATTGGGTTGGGATATCTGGTCGGCATGGACAGGTTGAACCGAAGGGTCTGTTTCCATGCTGTACATTTCTATGACTATATGACTAATTAGTTTACACTAATTAGTGAAGAGAGACAGAATAAATTGTATCTATATTCTAGAGTTTAGAAGACTGAGTGATGATTCCAGTGAAACATGATTCAGAAGGGGTTTGCCAGGGGAGACACTGATATTTTCCCTGGCTGAGGAATCCAGAACACGTGAGGTACAACTGCAGGATAAGGGTACGGTCATTTAGACTGGAGATGAGGAGATATTGGTATTACAGGAAGGTTGTGAATCTTCAGAATTCTCCTCCCCGGAGGATTGCAGATGCTTCATTTTTAGAATACATCTAAAACGAAGACACATTGAATCACTTGGGAATAAAGTATAATGAAGAACAGCCAGGAAAGTGAAGTTAAGGCCACTGATCACTCTGATCATATTGAATGGCATAATAGTTTTGAGGGGCAATATTATATTGTAACTTCTGTTCATACCATTCTTCCATCTAATTCTTGAAAAGATCAAAATCATTGTCTTTGCACCCCCAAGCACTCTGTTCCATGGCCAACAGTTCTAATGCTCTCCTTGGGTACTTCCTGATTCTGGACGAGACAGTTTGTGATCTTGGGGAGGTGTTTGGGCTTGATCACACAGTAGCTCCATCATCAAAAATTACCTACTTCAACCACTTAACATCACTTAATCTCAACCCTGCCATGCGTATGACTCTGGTTATTTCTCCTGATATCTCTTCGTAGTTTGGTTTCTGATTGATAGTCTCCTGAATGATTTTCTATAATAAAAGCTAGACCAGCATTTATCACCCATCCCTAATTACCCAGAGGGCTGTTAGAGTTAACCATAGTGCTTGCCAACCAATTTGCACTGTTATGATGCCAGCTGATGTTTTTTCTGGATAAACCAGATGCCAGATTGAATCTGGTTTGGTCATATTCTCTATTCTTTCACTTCTCACCAATGTGATCTTTTTACTGAAACACAACCATCCAATAATGCAGATCTGATTATAGCAACAAAAAGAAGTTTATTACTCAAATGGAAGAAGAACCTGAACCTGACCTCGTAGGTGTCTCTGTTCTACAACATTAGCCAGGATCCTACCATTAATTGTATAAGACCTCCCATTATTTGTTTTACCAAGATGCAATATCTCACATTTATCCATCTGCCACTCCTCAGCTCATTGACCCAATTGATCAAGATCTCTTTGTTATCTTAAAGAAACTGTTTCAATAACTTAACCAGGACTTTTGCAAATTGGCAAACAAAAGCTTTCCAAGCCGTGGGTTTTCCCCCAGGCAAAAACTGAACAGAAAGCAAGTTATTGCTCCTCAATGCTTACTCTGTCAGCTCGTAAAAAACTCATTGCAAGTAAATCCCCATCATCTCCCACTCACATACAAACCAAAACCCACATTCCAAAGGACAGTGCACCACAGAAACAGGTCCTTCAGCCTAACAAGACTGAGCCTACCCATGACTTTCTAAACTAAAAACGTTTTGCCTCTACATGGTCTGTATTGCTCTCTTCCCTGCCTATTCATATATCTGAAAAATGTGTTGCTGGAAAAGCGCAGCAGGTCAGGCAGCATCCAAGGAGCAGGAGAATCGATGTTTCGGGCATAAGCCCTTCTAGTAGGAGAATCGACGTTTCGGGCATAAGCCCTTCAGCATCACTTTCTCCTATTCATATATCTGTCAAGATGCCTCTTAAATATTTGCTATTGCATCCACCTCCTTTGCCAGCACATTTCAGAAATTGACAACTCTTTGTGTTTTTAAAAAAAACTTGCCTCTCACATCTCCTTTAAACCTCCCCTCTAATTGGGGCAATGGGAGTAATCGACTCCCCTAGTAGTCTAGCAATTGATGTTTCTAGCCTGGGAAAGAGACTGACTGTCCATTCTATGCATGCCTCTCATAATTTTGTAAACTTCCATCAGGTTGCCCCTCATCCTTCAATCTTCAAGTGAAAACAAACCAGTTATGTCCAATCTCTCCTCTTAGCAAAAACCCTCCAAATAAGGGAACATTCTGATAAACAATTTCTGTACCCTCTGCAAAGTCTCCACATCCTTCTGGTAGTCTGGTGACCAGAACTATACACAATATGCAAAATGTGGCCTAACTAAATTTCTGTACAGCTGCAAATTTATGTGCCACTTATTATATTGTATGCTCTGACTAATGAAAACCAGCATGCCATATGCCTTCTTGACCACGTCATCCACTTGTATGGTCACTTTTTGGGAACTGTGGACTAGTATGTTTATATCCCTCTGTATGTTGATACTAAGGGTTCTGCCATTTATTGTATACTTCCCTCCGACATGAAATTCTCCCAAAATGCATCACCTCACATTTGTTCCGGATTAACCTCTATCTGCAATTTCCCTGCCCTGGTCTCTAGCCTATTCAAGTTTTTGCTTTTATACACAAGCACAGTAGGGGTGCCAGCACCGATCTCTGGGGAGCACTGCTTGTCACAGATCTCAAGGCAGAAAAACATTCTTTCAGCACTATTGTGAGTAAGCCTGTTGTGTATTCATTTGCGGAGCGTTTCAGAGAACACCTCTGTGACACCCGGACCAACCAACCCAACCACCCTGTAGCTCAACATTTCAATTCCCCCTCCCACTCCACCAAGGATATGCAGGTCTTTGGACCCCTCCATCGTCAGACCACAGCGAAACAACGGTTGGAGGAAGAACGCCTCATCATCCGCCTA
>NC_057725.1:22496015-22529605 GCF_004010195.1 Chiloscyllium plagiosum | reverse complement strand
TTCTCCTGTTCCCTGGATGCTGCCTGACCTGCTGCGCTTTTCCAGCAACACATTTCCAGCTGTGTGTCCATTTTAGCAGATCCATGTGACTTCACATTTTGTATCTACCTGCCATGAGGGATCTTGTCAAAGGTCTGCAAAACTCCCTTTGGACACCATTTACTGCCCTGTTCTCATCAATTACCTTTGTCGTTTCCTCAAAAAAACTCAATTGAATTTGTGAGACACAGTCTTCCCCACACAAAGCAATGCTGGTTATCTCTAATAAGTCTATGTTTTTCTAAATATCAGTAAATTTATCGCAAAGAATCTTTGTCAACAATTTCCCTATCACTGGAGTAAATCTCACTGGCCTGTAGTTTCCTGATTTATCCCTGTTGCCCTTCTTAAACAAAGGAACAATGTTGGCTATTCTCAAATTATCTGGGACCTTTCTGATGACTGAAGTGGATATAAAGATTTCATACAAGGCTCCAGCAATTTCCTCACTTGCCTCCCTTAGCAATCTGGGATAGATCCCATTAAGTTCTGCCGACCTTGATAATTTTCAAAACACCCAACACCTTTTTTTAATATATTGAGATGCTTTAGAATATCAAGTTACCCCTCCCAAGACTCTCCATCCACCATCATCATCTCCTTTGCGAATACAGATGCAAAGTATTTGTTGAGGACCTGTACTTACCCTATCTACCCTGTTGTTCCATACATATGTATAAAATGTCTTGGAATTTTTCTTAATTCTTTTTGCTAACGCCATTTCATGGCTCCTTTTAGCTCTTTTAATTCCTTTTATGTGTTTTTTTTTGCAATCTTTGTATTCTGAGATCCCTGTCTATCTTCAGTTTCCTAAACCTTAAGCATACATCCTTTTTTTTGCAAAGCTTTCAATTTCTCCTGTCATCCAATTTTCCTGAATCTTGTCATATGTATCCTTAATTTTCACAGGAACGTGCTAGTCCTGAACTCTAATCAACTGGCCTTTAGATTCCCACATGCCAGATGTAGATTTACCCTTAAACAACTACTGTCCATCTACATCCCCCAGTTCCTGTCTAATATTGCAATAGTTATTCCATTCATTAAAAATTCAAACTCTAAAATGAGCAAAATAAAAATATATAAATCTCACACCTTCTATCACAGCACTTTTTTCATGCACTATAAAAGATTGCTTACCATTTACATTGATATTTCCCACAAATTGTCCTGCTGAGTGGAAGACAGAAATCTTCAACAAATGTCTTTTTTAGTCAGCAATACTCAGGTACTGGAAGTATGCTCATTTTGAACTAATGCAAAGAGTCATATTGGAGTAAATGGATGCAGTATTATGTTTGCATTATCCCCCAATCATTTGGCTGAAACCATTTTGAGTTAGGCCGGTTGGATACATAACTGAAAAGTGAACTTGGCCTAATATGAACATTTGTTTGAGTAATATAGATTTTAATGTGTTTTAGTAATGTGATGATGGGCTAGGTCAGAGATCCCAAGGAATCTAGCAAGTATGGTGATTTGTATAGTTGTTACTTTTAATGTGTACTCAGTCAAAGTTTGATGCATGGGGGAGGATGGTATTACAAAATGCATTAAGCACCAATTTCATTTTGATCTTGCTGTTGACCCTCTTGAAATAAATTGCCACATTCTGTCAGTATATCAGCTTGCAGAGTTTACTTTAAATTCTGGCGACTGTAAATTGTGTCAATTGGTCAAAACCTTGTGCTTTATTTGTTGTGCTTTAACATGCCATAACTTCAGTTCATAATCATTTAAATTTCTTGTAGCTGTCATTGGTTTCTTAGAATCTGGAAAATTTACAAGTAATAATTTAAACAATGGCACGAAATAAGCTTTAAGTTGAGTGTGGCTGTAGTTGATGTTTATTTAATTTAAAAGTTGGTTGAGGAATTTGAGAGCAATGAGTAAGCTGAGGCAGCCACGTATTGGTTCACTTAAGTGAGTTTAGCAATTTGGGATGTTAAATCACCATCCAAGGCAAACTCTACAGAAACACTTTGTTCATGAAGTCTGTTGGCCATAAATTTTCATGAGTTTTCAGGTTAAGATGAAATTGTATCTAACCACTAGAACTCTTAAAATACTATATAAATTTACTGCAGACTTCACTGCTGTGCTGAATAAGTTTAAATTTACCGTGCCAAGAGTTTTCTTTCTTCAGTTACTTAATATATTCTGAAACCTTAAAACCCAAAACTGTTGAATTCCTGTTCTTATTAGCTCTTTCTTCAGGTCTACATTCATTCTTGGCTGATTAGACTTCTCTAAAGCATCTTGGATGTAGTCTTGTAATTTTGCAATATAAATGCAAATGTTGAGATCAGAAAATCTATAATTTGCTAGAAATGCAAAACACTGATGAGATTAATTTCATTACTTTAATTTAAATAATGCATGTGACTAAATGTGACCTGAAAACAGCATTTAGACATAGTAAAGAAAGTTTAGTAATGGTTAATATCACTATATAAAAGCGAGAGTAAATGGTTTTTTTTTAGATTAGATTAGATTAGATTAGATTAGATTAGATTACTTACAGTGTGGAAACAGGCCCTTCGGCCCAACAAGTCCACACCGACCCGCCGAAGCGCAACCCACCCATACCCCTACCTTTACCCCTTTAACCTATCACAACGGGCAATTTAGCATGGCCAATTCACCTGACCCGCACATTTTTGGACTGTGGGAGGAAACCGGAGCACCCGGAGGAAACCCACGCAGACACGGGGAGAATGTGCAAACTCCACACAGTCAGTCGCCTGAGTCGGGAATTGAACCCGGGTCTACAGGCACTGTGAGGCAGCAGTGCTAACCACTGGGCCACCGTGCCGCCCACAATGGTGTTGGATTGTGACGACAAAACGCTTTTCACTGTATTTTCTCATACATGTGACAATAAAAATCATTCATTCGTTACTCAGCAGAGGGGAAGAAGAGGCAATGTGAGCGTGCTTCTCCAAAATGGCTGTATTCATGGCAACAAAATGTTTTTCACTGTGTTTTCTCAAATACACATGACAAAAAAAATTTAATTCTTTCAGAAATGTAGAAATCTACTGATATTTGGATGCACGCTATGAACAATTCCTAATCTGAATTTAGGTTTGACTTCTTAGCTCCTGTTACTGTCTTTCTCGTACAAATGCTGCTCACTCCTTACCTCCACCTCCCACCCATCCCCTTGCCCCTCATCCAGTGTTGCTCTTTCTCCCTCCTCCTTGTCTCTCTCTCTCTCTCTCTCTCTCCGCCCCCCCCCCCCACACACGCGCGCGCGCGCACACACCCACACACACACACACAATAACCACTTTCACCATCTGGACAGTTGAGATGTTGATCCATATCTGTGATTGGAAACTAAACTGCTTTAGTTTTTATTTCTAATGTTAAGTTGTTTATTTGCAGGTGGCCTTACAAACAGGTAGAGAACCTCCTGCTATATGGAAGGTACAAAAAGCTTTGTTGCAAAAATTTATGCCTGAAGTAAAAGATGGACGGAGACAATTTTCTGCAACCAATAGTGTGAGTGGAGTCTCTTATTTATGTAATTTTCAGTATGCCCAATTATTGAATGCAAGATTAGCAATCTAAACAGTTCTCATTTCAATTTTTTATGTTGCTCACTTTTAATGAAAAGACAAAAGTAGTGTTTGGTAAATTTTGTTGTACAGTCAGAGATCTACAGTATTGAAAATGACCCTTTGGCCCATTGAAAGTGTTTTAGTCAAAAACAACACCTTATGTATTCTAATCCCATTTTCCAGCACTTGGCCCATGGCCTTTTATACTTTGACATCACAATTATACATCTGAATATGTAAATGATTCTGGGTAATTCAAGATGGTGGATGGGAAAAATTTCTGGATGTAACAGGGTGCTCCTTTGAAGTATCTTGGGTATTGGAGGTAACTTCCTCTAATTCTAGGAGCAGCAATTACTGTATTATATGTTGTATTGTTTTGGAACTTTGGAGGAAAAATACTCAAAACAACGGCACTTTAAAAGGGAGAGGAACATACAAAGGCAGCACATGGTCAGGTCAGTGCAGGAGAGAGAGAGAAAGAAACCCACACTGCTAACTCATGCAGCAGTGAACCTGCGCAGCTACTCCCTTTGCTGTTGAATTCGTGTATCGCTAGACATCGGAGTGCATCTAGGAAAACTAACAAAAAATGAAATTCACAACTGATCTTGGAGAATCCTGTTTGAGAGAGGTCACAGCACAGAAACAGATAAATAAATAGTTTTGTGTGGCCAAGCTGTAAGTATGCAGTAGTGAGTGGAGTGGGTTATTTCTTGATTTCTGTTTTATTGAGATATGTCTCTTGATTAAACTTAAAAATATAAGCCATAAGTATTAAGTTAGGCTGGAGCAATGTTTTGTAAAGGAATAAAATGGTGCTATTTTCTGGGTCCGCAGATTAGAAGAAGCAAAAATGGCCCTTAGTAGAGTGACATGCTCTTCTTGTCGGATGTGGGAGTTTAGGGAGAGTTTGCGTGTTAGTGAGGATTATATTTACAATAAGTGCCGTTGGTTGCGAAACCGAACAAATCTAATGGATCGGTTGGAGTGACAAGAGCAAAAGGATGTGACGGATGGCAGTTATAGGAAGGGAGAAAAGTCGCAGATACAGTCACATAGATGGGTTAACTCCAAGAGAGGTTAGAGAGGTAGGCAGATAGCCACAGAAGACTCCTGCACTATCCCTATTTCAAACAAGTATGCTGTTTTGGAAAATGTAGGGGGTGATGGATTCTCAGGGGAATGTAGCATGAACAAGCCAAGTTTCTGGTATCAAGACTGGCTCTAATGCAATGACAGGAACATCGGGTTCCAAGAAATCAATTGTGTTAGGGGACTCTGTAGTCTGAGGCACAGACAGACTTTTCTGTGGCCAGCAGTGAAAATTCAGAATGGTGTGTTGCCTCCCTGGTGCCAGGAACAAGGGTGCAGAATGTCCTCAAGGGGGAGAGGGTCCAGCAGGAGGTCGTTGTACACATTGGAACCAACCACATAGGAAAGGAAAAGAAGGAGATTCTAAAGGGAGAATATAGAGTTAGGCAGGAAATTAAAAAGGAGATCCTCAAGAGTAGTAATATCTGAATACCTGGCGCTACGAGCTAATGAGACGAGGAATAGGAGGAGAGAGCAGATGAATGCATGGCTGAGGAACTGGTGTAAGGGAGAAGGATTCACATTTTTGGATCATTGTGTGACCTGTATGAGAAAGACGGATTGCACCTGAATTGGAAGGGGACTAATCGACTAGCAGGGAGATTTGATAGAGCTGCTTGGAAGGATTTAAACTAGTAAGGTGGCGGGGATGGGATCCAGGGAGATACTGAGGAAAGAGATCAATCTGAGACTGGTACAGTTGAGAAAAGAAGCAATTCACACAGTCAGGGCAGAGAAGGTTGAAGCAGAGAACAAGGTAGCACCGATAAATTAAACTGCATTTATTTCAATGCAGTAGGCCTAACAGGGAAGGCAGATAAACTCAGGGCATGGTTAGGAACATGGGACTGGGATATCATAGCAATTACAGATATGTGGCTCAGGGATGGACAGAACTGGCAGCTTAATGATCCAGGATACAAATGCTACAGGAAGGACAGAAAGGGAGGCAAGAGAGAAGGGGGGAGTGGGGTTTTGATAAGAGTTAGCATTGCTTAGGGAGGATATTCCTGGAAAAACATTCAGGGAAGATATTTGGGTTGAACTGAGAAATAAGAAAGGGATTGTATTATACTCTACCTAATAGTCAGTAGGAAATTGAGAAACAAATTTGTAAGGAGATTGGTTATCTGTTTTTTTAAAAAAGGGTAGTTATGGGAGGGGATTTTAACTTTCCAAACATAGACTCGGACTGCCAAAGGGTTTAGGTAGAGAGGAATTTAAGTGTGTGCAAGAAAATTTTCTGATTCAGAATGTGGGTGTACCTACTAGAGAAGGTGCAAAACTTGACCTACTCTCGGGAAATAAGGCAGGGCAGGTGACTGAGGTGTCAGTGGGGGAGCACTTTAGGGCTGTGTCCATAATTCTATTAGTTTTGAAATAGTGATGGATAAGGATAGATCTAAAAGGTGAAGTTCTAAATTGCAGAAAGGCCAATTTTGACGGTATTAAGCAAGAACTTTCAAAAGCTGATTGGAGGCAGATGTTCACAGGTAAAGGGACGGCTGGAAAATGGGAAGCTTTCGGAAATGAAATAATGAGAGTCCAGAGTCAGTATGTTCCTGTTAAGGTGAAAGGAAAGGATGGTAGGTGTAGGGAATGCTGGATGACTAAAGAAATTGAGGGTTTGGTTCAGAAAAAGGAGGAGGCATATATCAGGTATAGAAAGGAGATATCAAATGAATCATTAAAAGAGTATAAAGGTAGTAGGAGTATACTTAAGAGGGAAGATCAGGAGGCCAAAAGCGGACATGAGATAGCTTTGGCAAATAGAGTTAAGGACAATCCAAAGGGTTTTTACAAATACATTAAGGACAAAAGGGTAACTAGGGAGAGAATAGGGCCCCTCAAAGATCAGCAAGGCGGCCTTTGTGTGGACCCACAGGAGATGGGCAAGTTACTAAACCAGTATTTTGCATCCGTATTTACTGTGGAAAAAGGGCGTGAAAGATATAAAATGCCGGGAAATGTCCATATTACAGAGGAGGAAGTGCTGGATGTCTTGAAATGCACAAAAGTGGATAAATCCCCAGGACCTGATCAGGTGTATCCTAGTACTCTATGGGAAGCTAGGGAAGTGATTGCTGGGCCTCTTACTGAGATATTTGTATTATTGATAGTCATAGGTGAGGTGCCAGAGACTGGAGGTTGGCTAATGTGCTGCCACTGTTTAAGAAAGATGGTAAGGACAAACTAGGGAACTACAGACCGGTGAGCCTGATGTCGATGGTGGGCAAGTTGTTGGAGGGAATCCTGAGGGACAGGATGGGCATGTATTTGGAAAGACAAGGACTGATTAGGGATAGTTAACATGGCTTTGTGTGTGGGAAATCATGTCTCACGAACTTGGTTAAGTTTTTTTAAAGAAGTTAGAAAGAGGATTGATGAGGGCAGAGCGATAGATGTTATCTATAAGGACTTGCGTAAGGTTTTGACTAAGTTTCCCATGGGAGACTGGTGAGCGAGTTTAGCCCTCCTGGAATATCTGGAGAGCTAGCTATTTGGATTCAGAACTGGTTCAAAAGTAGAAGACAGAGGGTGGTGGTGGAGAATCGTTTTTCAGATCGGAGGCCTGTGACCAGTGGAGTGCCACAAAGGTGCTGGGTCCATGACTTTTCATCATTTATATAATGATTTGGATGTGAGCATAAGAGGTATAGTTGCTAAGTTTGCAGATGACATCAAAATTGGAGGTTTAGTGGACAGCAAAGTAGGTACCTCAGACTACAATGGGATGTTGATTAGATGAACCAATGGACTGCGGAGTGGCAGATGGAGTTTAATTTTGATTTGGGAACGCAAATCTTAGCAGAACTTATAAACTTAATGGTAAGGTCCTAGGGAGTGTTGCTGAACAGAGAGGCCTTGGAGAGCAGGTTCATAGCTCCTTGGAGGTAGAGTGACAGGTAGATAGGATAGGGAAGAAGACGTTTGGTGTGCTTTCCTTTATTGGTCAGAGTATTAGTATAGGAGTTGGGAGGTCATGTTGCGGCTGTACAGGACATTGGTTAGGCCACTGTTGGAATATTTTATGCAGTTCTGGTCTCCTCCCTACTGGAAGGATGTTGTGAAACTTGAAGGGGTTCAGAAAAGATTTACAAGGATGTTGCCAGGGTTGGAGATTTTGAGCTATCGGCAGAGGTTGAATAGGCTAGGGCTGTTTTCCCTGGAGCATCAGAGGCTGAGATGTGACCTTATAGAGATTTATAAAATCATGAGGGGCATGGATAGGATAAATAGATCAAGTATTTTCCCTGGGGTCGGGGAGTCCAGAACTAGACTTAGGGTGAGAGGGGAAAGATATAAAGGTGACCTAAGGGGCAACTTTTTCACAGAGGGTGGTACGTGTATGGAAGGAGCTACCAGAGGAAGTGGTGGAGGCTGGTACAATTGCAACATTTAAAAGGCATGGGTATATGAATAGAAAGGGTTTGGAGGGATATGGGCCAGGTGCTGGCAGGTGGGACTACATTGGGTTGGGATACCTGGTCATCATGGATGAGTTGGATTGAAGGGTCTGTTTCCATGCTGTACATCTCTACAACACTGAGTGCTTCTGCCTCTACTGCCCTTACAAGCTGTGAATTCTAGATTCCTACCACGCTCTGGATGAAAGAAAAGTTTTCCTCACATTCCTCTCCATTCGTGTCCCTAAGTCTATGCCTCCTGATTATTGATCCTTCCACTAAAGGGAAAAGTTTCCTCCTCTCTGTTTCCCTCATATTTTTATACATCTCAATCATGACCCCTTCATCTCCTTTCCTCAAAGGAAAACAAGCCAGTTTATCCAATCTCTCTTTATAACAAACTTTCCAGTCCAGGCAACATCCTGGTAAATCTCTGCTGATCCCTCTCCACTGCAATCACATCTCTCCAATAATGTAGATTCCAGAACTGCTGTCGGTGACCTAAGGGGCAACAGTGGTTTTGTGCACTTCCAGCAGAACCTCTCTGTTCTTAAACTCGATGCTTTGGCTAATAAAGACAAGTATCATATATTAAGTGGATAAGGCATAGCTTTTTGCCCTACCTTAAGGGACTGGTGAACATATATGTCACGGTCCGTCTGATCCTCAGTGCTTCCCAGTTCCTGCCGTTCATTGCGTTTTCACTTGCCTTGATTGTCCTGCCCAAGTGCATCACCTTGCTAGATTGAAAATTAAATTTGCCATTGATTCGCCTGTCTGACCAGCCTGTCCATATTTTCCTCTAAGACTATCTTCCTCACCTTTTACCATCCCATCAATTTTCATATCATCTATGAATGTACAGTTCAAGTCTCCTTTACTATCACTTTCCCACGTATAAACTAATCAGAAGCCTTGCTGAAGTCCAAGTCAACTATGTCAAATGCATTACCTTCATCTACATACTTCATTACCTCTTGAAAATATTCAATCAAGTTGGTCAGACATGACCTCCCCTAAACAAAACCATGCTGATTGTTCTTAATAAATCCTTGCCTCTGAAAGTGCAGATTAGTTCTGTCTTTCAGAGTTGCTTCTGATAGTGTCCACACCATTAAGGTTAAACTGACTGGCCTGTAGTTTCCTGATTTATTTCTCTTCCTTCTTGAATAGCTATCACATTGCCTGTCCTCCAATCCTCTGGAGATGGTGAGGACTGCAGATTCTGGAGAAGTCAGAGTTGATAAAGTGTGGCACTGGAAAAAGCACAGCACAGGTCAGGCAACATCTGAGGAACAAGAGAGTCAACATTTTGGGCTTGACCCTTTATCAGGACTAGGGAGGGGGAAAAGGGCTGGGAAATAAATAGGATGGGGGGATAGGGAAAAGATAGTTGGGATGGCGATAGGTGAGTGAAGATAGGTGATTATGATAGGTCAGTGGGAAGCGTAGAAGGGATATGTGGGAAGGAAGATGGGCAGGTCAAGAGGGAAGAGACGAGTCAGACGGTTGGATCTGGGATGGGGTTGGAAGTAGGGGAGATTTATAGACTCCTGAGGCGGAAGATGAGGTGTTCCTACTCCAGTTTGCAGGTGACCTTGTTTAGGTGGTGGAGGAGGCCCAGAATAGAAATGTCATGGGAGGAGGGGCAGGGAGAGTTGAAATTCTGGGCTTCTTCCACGATCTAAACAAGGCCTCCTAAACTACACAGCCTCAACATTGGATTCACCAGTTTCCAAATTCCCCCCCCCATTCCAGATCCGACCCTTTGACTGAGCTCCGCCCTCTACCTGTCCATCTTCCTTCCCACCTATCCGCTCCATACTTCCCACCGACCTATTACGATCACCTTCTATCTTCGCCCACCTATCGCCATCCCAACTACCTTTCCCTTGTCGTCCTCCTCACTCCCTTATTTCTCAGTCTCTTTCTGCCTCCCCAGTCCTGATGAAAAGACAAGCCTGAAACCTAAGCTGCCTGACACACACTCCAATCCTCTGGAACCTCTTCTGTGACAAGGGAGGAATTGAAATTTATTGCCAATGCCCCTGCTATTTCCTCCCTTGCCTCGCTCGACAGCCTGTCATACATTTCATTCAGACTTGGAGCTTTGCCTATTTTTATGCCTGCCAGACTGCTCAGAGCCTCCTCCCTGTCGATACTAATTTTTTATATCTTTTCGTTTGTTTTGAAACATGACCATATGAGATTGAAACAAGTTTCTTTTTAGCACTATCTTAAGATATAGGATATTCTAAAATTCATTTTAGGCATATTCATCAGCTATCCTTGATCGAGAATGGCATCTGCTAAGGGTCAGGAGCTTGTATTATGGGTCTTCGTGTGCTTGAACAGTCGGATACTCAACCGTGCAATTCTTTGGGCATATAGGGCATGAGGTAGTGGAACCTGGAGTGCAGGATTTACTTTCTTTTCTTTTAAGCCTCGTCATCTCTAAACTGTTACAATTGTCACAGTCCTAAAGTTGGTTTGGTAGGTTGTTGGGGGATAGTGAGCCTTGATGTGAGCAAAACTCCAAAACCTTTGAAAACCTCAACTTGAATAAAGTCACCATCGTCCAGAGGACCATAGTCTACTCTCTCCAATAGGAGAGAAAACTAGTAGTGGTTAAACCTGAGCATCACCACTCCTCATTTGAGGGGTAAGGTTGAGTAGATGGGACCTTCAAGGTATGCTAAGCTGGGACGGGAATTGAACCTGCATTATTGGCGTCTGTCTGCATTGCAAATGAGTTGTACAGTCAACTGAACTAACAGAACCCTTTCAGCACCATCAGGGCTAAAGGCTCTGTTGCTTTTCATTTGTTCAGTTGCTTGTTAAAGCTCTCCCATCGATCCTGGTCCACTCATGAACGTTACGACAGCTAACTGGGTGATAGTGTGCAGAGTATCAGCTGCTGCTGTAGATTCAGGATCGAGGAATTGAAAATGTTCTTTCTAGCATTGATGGATGGCACTGTAATTCTTGAGGAGAGAAATACTATCCTGTGATCAAAGGAGATCTTCTCCGTTTGGTATTAGGTGGACCAAAATCTTCAAATATCAACCTAGCTTAATGTTGTATAAATATGGCTGTTCCTTGTCTTTTACCTTCCAGATTTGTATTTGGATATCAGTCTTGAGCTGTTGAACAGCTGCTTTCTTGATGTATGGCAATCTGTTGATCTGCTAAACAATGAAGGTTGTTTATTTTGTTGTAAGAAGCTACATATTTCTACATAGTTTTCGTGAAATCAGTCCTAATTACAAAAATGCTCAAGCCCAATGTCTAAATACCAATGTCTACCACACCTGACCTTATTTGATCACACATCTCTGGAATTGACTTGGATAAGATTTTCCAGATTGGTTGGGAGCTGCTTTTGGACTTCCTCTCTAATTGGATTGTTGTGGGATTTCGATCTTCCACTAGACTTATGGGTCTTGCGATATTTTTGTGAATATTCATTCATAATCAAACAAGGCGATGATCTGTCCAGTTGGCAGCAGTGATCAAGTGATACTGACATCACTCAGATTTTTAACATGAACACTGACGATCCAGGACATTAAGATGATTTTATGTATGATGCCCCCATGTGATTTTGTATTTGTTCTTCTGGCAGAAGAATGTGTTTGTTAAAATAAGGCCACATTGTACACTCTTCAGTGTGATAGGAGAGTAATGTTTGCATTAGTTTTTCCCAAGCTCTTTTTCCAATGCCTCAATGCCTATTCCCAAATAATGGAGTCACAGCTGATCCTGCTGTCAAGTTTCTTTGGGATAGCAGTGAGAGCTTCACCAAGGTTTGAATAGAACTTTTCCTTTGTCTTCAATCTGAGTGAAGGGTTGAGATGTAAGCATTGATCACTGTAGCATATGGATTATAATTGAGCTGGCAGTGCAGCAGTGTCATTAGTGTTTCATCTATAAAATTGGGATACTCTGGAAGTACAACCAAGATTCTATTCTAGATGAAAAGGATCCAACTCTATGAATACATAGCTACTATTAGTCTTGCCTTTCCAGGAAAGCGTGTATCCACTTTCCTTCAGCTGCCCCTCTGAACAAAGGCAAAACACACTGATAGCTTAGATGTCGATTTGAAACCTTTACTTCACTTAATGTGATTGCACGTCTTCCCAGGTAATTGCTATTCATATTATCCATGAGTATTCAAGCATTCCAAGTTGCAAATGTTTGCATTTTCTTTGGCACAGATGGTGGTGTTCCTGCTGATTGTGGCTTTTCAACTAGTAGAAAGTGGGACATCATCTAGCCCGTTCCCTATTTAAAGTGATCACGGGGTCTCCTGAACATCACTGCTCAGATATATATGTTGTCCAACAAAAGTATGCAATGACCTTTGTGCAACTCTCACCGATTTGCAGATCCTTGATGAGGGACTTCCATGTCCACAACTTTGTACATTTGCCGCCTCTCCATCACCACAGGACTTAGCAAATGCACCCTGGATGAAGCCTGAGTGTGATCTTGTTTACCATGGTGACCTTGGTGTGCATTCATTGTCCATGTATTCTTGATAAGTTGTTGGTCAGATTTGGTGATCTATAACCAGGACCACCTTGCTGTTGCAGCTTTCTTCTGCTTTCATTGCCAGTGAGCTGAAGTCGTTTTTTGTCTGTTCTGCTGTTGAATGCATTATTGGGACAGAGTAAAGTAAATATTCACTCTTCCAAATCTTAGTTCACTTGTTTTGGTTTGATGCTGACACTGAGTATTTAAAATGGACAGTATCCCATTTCCTTGACTGACTCTTGAAAAGACAACTGTTCACTTGTTTTCGAATACTTACAAATTGAAACTCCTTATGTCTAACTGAGTCTGTATGATTTTCCATGTTGCATACCTCTGATTTCATTGCTGCGTGTGACCCATTTACAAGTACCACATAATAATATCACCAGGAGAATCTATTGCTCAGTATGTGCAGGCACTGTTGTTAAGTTCCTTGCACATGTCGTAGAGTCATTGAGATGTACAGGAAACAGTCCCTTCAGTCCAACTCGTCCAGATATCCCAACCCAATCTAGTCCCACCTGCCAGCACTTGGCCCATATCCCTCCAAACCCTTCCTATTAATATATCCATCCAAATGTCTTTTAAATGTTGCAAATTTACTGGCTTCCAACACTTCCTTTGGCAGCTCATTCCATATACATACCACTCTGTGTGTGAGAAAGTTGCCCCTTAGGTCCCTTTTATATCTTTCCCCCCTCACCCTAAACCTGTGCCCTCTAGTTCTGGACTCCCCCACCCCAGGGAAAAGACTTTGTCTATTTATCCTATCCAGGCCCCTCATGATCTTATAAACCTCTGTAAGGTCACCCCTCAACCTCCGACACTCCAGGGAAAACAGCCCTAGCCTATTCAACCTCTCCCTATAGCTCAGATCCTCCAATACTGGCAACATCCTTGTATAACTTTTCTGAACCCTTTCAAGTTTCACAACATCTTTCTGATAGAAAGGAGACCAGAATTGCACGCAATATTCCAACAGTGGCCTAACCAATGTCCTGTACAGCCACAACATGATCTCCCAACTCCTGTACTCAGTACTCTGACCAATAAAGGAAAGCATACCAAATGCCGCCTTCATTATCCTATCTCCTGTGACTCCACTTTCCAGGAGCTATGAACTAGCACTCCAAGGTCTCTTTGTTCAGCAAAACTCCATAGGACCTTACGATTAAATGTATAAGTCCTGCTAAGATTTGCTTTCCCAAAATGCAGCACCTCACATTTATCTGTCTGCCACTTCTCAGCCCATTGGCCCATCTGATCAAGATCCTGTTGTAATCTGAGGTAACCTTCTTCACTGTCCACTACACTTCCAATTTTGGTATCATCAGCAAACTTACTAACTTATACCTCTTATGCTTACATCCAAATCATTTATATAAATGATGAAAAGTAGTGGACCCAACACCAATCCTTGTGGCATTCCAATGGTCACAAGCCTCCAGTCTGAAAAACAGCCCTCCACCACCACCTTCTGTCTTTTACCTTTGAGCCAGTTCTGTATCCAAATGGCTAGTTCTCCCTGTATTCCATGAGATCTAATCTTGCTCACCAGTCTCCCATGGGGAACCTTGTCGAATGCCTTACTGAAGTCCATATAGATAACATCTACCGTTCTGCCCTCATCAGACATTTTATATCTGTGAATGTAAATTAAGCATAATGAGTTATAACCGTGAAAGTTTAAATTTATCCATATCACCATGCAAAACATTCTAGTATGTCAAGACCATATTGCAAACAGTAAGCCATATCCCCAAGATAATGGGATGCCTGTTGAACTTCCCTAATTATAGGACATATATCTGTTACTAAACACAGTCAGTGCTCAGTCAGTATTAGTCCAAATGTGAAGACCGTGTGTGGTGTTGAGCAAAAATCATTTGTTTTTAATTTAATACTTTTGTTTATACAAGATGGTGGAATGACAATTTATGAAAAATATTTTTATGAATTGTCAATAGATGCATGTGCATTAAAAAAGTTGATTTAAAATGCTGACCCTTACAAAATATTTTGAAATTTTCTAATTTATAGTATCTTGGATACTTTGGAGATGCAAAAAACAAATATAAACGGGTGTATGTGAAATTTATTGAAAATGTAAACAAGAAGGATTACGTTAGAGTTTGTTCCAAAAAGCCACAAAACAGGCCATTGCAAACTTTAAGGTATGGAAAATGTTTTACTTTTGTCCGTTTTGTTTTTGGTGTGGAGTCTAATTGTATAAACATAATTTCCAAATATCTTATTAGTTGCATGTGGATTCAGTGAGCAATTTGGTACACTTTAAAAATTAATGTTAACTGGCTGAATTATTTTCTTACAGCAGGATTTGCGAAGTGGAGTTTTACTATCAGAAACTTTGTGTCTTGTACCCAACTCTGTTTTCTCCTGTATCAAGATCTTTGGTCAAAACAGAATGTGAATCTTGCAAACTAAAATTATTCTGCAATTCATTATCAAAAATGACCTGGTAAACTTTGTCTGATCAACTCTGATCAATTCTAACAGAATCTTCAAAGTGCTGTGTTATGTGGCAATACTTCTGAATTCAGTAAGAAAAGGTCTGAACATGTCTACCATAAGAATATATATAATTAACACTCAAATTCTATATCCACAGTTTTGTAACCTATTTGCTAATCATATCCCCAAGCTCATCCAAGATTCTTTTGAAAGAAAGCTCAGTTCGAGATTATGCTATGTTATCATATTGACACATTTTCAGCTTAGGCCCCACGATTTTTAAAGATGTAATTTTAGAAGTATTTATCACTAGACTTATTGATCCAGTATATAAATTTAATGTTTAACAATCTAATGGTAACTGATGACTGCAGATATTTAAATTAGTTTGTATTGACCTTTATTCTGAAAGAATCATGATATACAGCTGCAAGGTTAAATTGAAAGTTTACACTTTACCATTACTCAAGTGAAATAATATTCATCCAATCTAAAATTAATTTAGTATTGCACATCAAGTTGTCTTTCTTCATTTATACCTCTGTCTTTAGACATCACCAATCAAGAATGGGTTCTAGTAATAAAGTGTCTGTCAGCAATTCTACAGCATCTAAAAGCTCAACAGCAAAATCTAAAGCTAGGCCAGTCAAACAAGTAAAGGGAAAGGCTGAACCACCACCGAAAAAACGAAAGAAATGGCTAAAGGAGGAGTATTCATCTCATTCGGACTCTTCTCTTGAAACTCGGAGTGATGATGAAGATGGTAAGATCTTATTAGGTTTCTTTATTTAGCATCATTTTTACCATGTACATAGTCCATTGTTGAAAAGCGTAATCCTGAAGAGTCATGAAGCTTGGTTCTGCATTTCTGATTATTAATTATTTAAATCATTTCATAGAACATCTAATTTGTCAAGCCTTAAAGCATAGCTGTTCTAACTTAATTTCATTTACAAACCAACGTTTAAATTCCTCTTTTGAGGAATAATAAATGGAAATCCCACAGTATTTTTAGAAATTCCATGCAGTCTTTTGTCACATGCTGTTTCCAGATAAGGGTGGAAAAGCCAATAGGGAGAAGTCAATCAATCAAACTTCTGCAACAGATTCTCTTGTCATCTGCTGAACTAAGAATGGAATATAGCCTTGCATTTATTCACATAGGTTGAGAATAGTTGAAATCTAGAGTGCAAAAATGAAGATGCATTACACTTTCTGATTTCAGATCCTATTCATTACCTGAAGCAAAATATTCCCCAATATGTAAATTATGATTTATTTGTCTTTCCGATTATAAGAAATGTAACTGCCTGTGATTTTGTGTGAAAGATAATGCTTCATGCAAAGAATTGTTTTTTAGCTAATTGTGAATGATGTCAATATTTGGATGGAATGAAAATATTTCCTCGGTCAGTTTTTGTATCAATAAAGCTTCATTTAACTCTATCTGAAAAGTGCAACTTGTTGCCAACCTGAGAGAAGTACTACTTTCTGGTGGAAAATGTTTCCAGCTCTTATCAAATGTTGATATAATTTGAAAAGTTCTAATTTATACGAGCACTTTTTTTTCATCAAGTAATCACATTCTTAATCTTGGGCTCCATAATTTTGAAATACAGCCTTTCCCAGATTTTTAAACTTTTGAGTTCTGTACAGAACTAGTGCAATTTAGCTTTGCTTTCCTCTTTTGACCTTCAATCACTTTGTTTGAGTGAGATTAGGAACTCTGTGGGAATTTTGAAGGTTAAATTTCAACTAAAAGAGTGCTACTCCTAAAGAGTAGAATTTCAACTCAATGTAATACTCTGCATCATGACCTTAGCTGATGGTATTACTGGACAAATCAGATCCCAGACTGAAATCTGACTTGGCTTTAACAAGGTGGTCACTTCCTAGAATAGAGAAGCATGCAAGGTTACAGATTTGGTTTTAACAGTAAAATAGAATAAACTAAACTGTTTGCATGTAACAGATGTTTAAAGAGTAAAAATGTATACCCATTAACCACTAAAAGCACCCCTTTACAAACTGTCTCTGGAGAAAATTCCCTTCTCTCTCTCATTCCTTTAGAGCTTGACTTAACTGTGGCATTGACTCCCAACGGAGAAAGTGAGGACTGCAGATGCTGGAGATCAGAGCTGAAAATGTGTTGCTGGAAAAGCGAGCGCAGCAGGTCAGGCAGCATCCAAGGAGCAGGAGAATCAACGTTTCGGGCATGAGCCCTTCTGAAGGGCTCATGCCCGAAACGTCGATTCTCCTGTTCCTTGGATGCTGCCTGACCTGCTGCGCTTTTCCAGCAACACATTTTCAGCATTGACTCCCAACCTTGAGCATCTGATAGCCTCTTGTTGGAGCCTTCCTATAACTGAACTTAAACTTTCAGCTTCAACTAACTCCTTCAAAGTTTTAACCAAACATTTCTGGTCCGAAACTTTTTCTAAACTTATCACACTGAGCAAACTGAGTTTTTAGCAACTCTAAACAATTTTCTCCTTTTATGTTTAGGAGAAACTGCTTCACACATGCAGCTTCAACACAATTCCTGCAGTCGCCCAAACTGCAACAAAAAACAATCTTTCCCTTCCCAAGCTTTGAGTGTTTCCCTTTAATCAAAGCAAAAAGTCCCTGAACTTCTAAGTTGGAGCCTAATGCACAACTTGTGAAATTCTCCCATTCTGCACAAAATCTAACTACTCTTTCTCTCCCACAATGTTTTTTAAAAATCACCTTGATACAGATATGCTTAAAGTTAATCATTGAACACTTTCTGACACATATCCACTTCTTCAAGTTTAAGCAACAAACTCAAAAATAATATTAAAATATATATAAATCACACACTTGGCATCACACTCAGCAAGATGTTTTCTCATCCATCAATTCATTAAGGAGGTGTCTAGTATTCCAGAAACTGCAGTGCACCAAGGTATCAGGGTCTTCTGTGTAACAGGAGAGAAACTGACTGACGAAGAGGAGGGAATGGGACTAAGAAGCAAGAATGGAAAGGGACGGGCATGGCAATAAAAACAATTAAGCATGTTTTTATTAACAAAACTTCACTTCCTTATGTAACTGAACTATTTGTGGGAAGTATTATCATGTATTTAAAGCTCTGAGAACTTGGCAATGTATTAAATCTATTAATGCATAGGAAACTGACTTTTTCCTTTCAAATAAAACAATGCAATTAGTTATGGTCATTTTTTTTAGATTAGATTAGATTACTTTACAGTGTGGAAACAGGCCCTTCGGCCCAACAAGTACACACCGACCCGCCGAAGCGCACCCACCCAGACCCATTCCCCTACATTTACCCCTGCACCTAACACTACAGGCAATTTAGCGTGGCCAATTCACCTAATCTGCACATTTTTGGAGTGTGGGAGGAAACCGGAGCACCCGGAGGAAACCCACGCAGACACGGGGAGAATGTGCAAACTCCACACAGTCAGTCGCCTGAGGCGGGAATTGAACCCGGGTCTCTGGCGCTGTGAGGCAGCAGTGCTAACCACTGTGCCACCGTGCCGTCATGTTTTCATTATTTAAAGTTGACAGCAGGCTAAGGTATTTTCACAGGTGAAAATATTTTTCTGTGATCTTTTTAGAGATTATCTGAAAATGTTGTCAATTACCCTTTTTCACAATGTTCCTAAACCTCAGGTTAGCCCTGTCAATGTCGTTGTCTTATTAATTTATAATATCAACTTTAACTTAGTCATTGCACTCTTGCCTCAAAGACAGAAGGCTGTGGGTTCAAGTTCCAATTTTGTGCATAATCTCGTTCACGTTTCAGTGTAATACTCATGGTGTGAGCTGCCATATTTTGGATTAGAAGTTAAATTGGGATCTGCTTGCTTCAATGAACATGAAAGATCACTTCGTTTGACAGCAGCAGCAGAATTTTCTGTGATGCCCTGGTCAACATTTTATCTCAAGAATTTTCAAACTGGCCCTTAAGAATTAGAAAGAATGTCCTGTGGTTCTCAGTCGCTGTATATTTGCAAATTATTTCATAACAAAATTCAAAAAAGTTTAGTGTTCAACTTAACTGCTGGACTCCTTTAGTTGTGTGGCATCAATTGTAATGCTTACTGTACATTACTATTGGCTGAGATTTTTGCAGCTAATGTTCTTAACTCAACCAGTTCAGACCATGTGGTCTGAAGGATTGCTAATTTTCAGTTTCCTATCTAACTCTGAAAGAGAAATTTGGAAAAAGTAAGAGAATTATAGATAAGTGTAAGATGGTTACCATGACAGATTGAAGTTGTTTCCAAAACAATTGCATAGCATTTCTGGGTTAAAAAACATCACAGAGATTATATTGAAAAATCTTAATCCTGGTCTGTATGGTCTTAAGGTGCAAAGAGAATATCAGCACATAGGCTCCTAAAACTTGTAGACAATGGAAAATCAGGTTTGTTGAAGGGAAAGTTACAAGAGCCTTTGCTAAAGTTGAAGAGGTTAAAATGCAGATGATTAAAAGCCACTACCTTCAAATCATTTGTGACAATTAATTGATGTGGAGAAGTTTGTATTTTTTTTATTTCTTTGACCCTTGTGAAGCTGATCATTATGGCTGTTGTACGTGATTCACCTTACTATAAAATAGTTTTGCCATGTCTTTGAACAATGAAGAGCTTCAGGCAGCATTCAAATAAAAGGTACTAGTACTAATATAGCCCAAGTGGAAAAGTGTTGCTAATATATACCTAGTGTATGTTGTGCTAATAACGAGAGGACAACGTGAAATTCCTGACATCAGTAATTGATATTAGTAAACCCAAAAAGCTGTCTGTGGTTGACCAAAATCTGCAGCAAGCTCCTCAGGGCAGGCTTTGCAAATGATAAATTATGAGACAACATTTTGGGGTTATGAGCTGAGTCAGTAATGGCTGCTGCGGAACTTGGTGTGAATTCTGATAGCTGCAACGCCGCTTCAACTTTTCAAGTTTTTTTTTGTTGATGAATATGGCCTAATTGACCGCTTTGAGATGCCTGATCATTGCAATGAAAAAGCCTGGAAAAAGGAAGGTTTTATTGTTTCATAGAAAGCCTGCCTTTTCATTAAATGTTTTCTAATTCCCAATCCTGTCAAAATCTAAACCAAAGCTGCCTTCCATTTTCTTTTCCCATCCCCACATGAATCCTGATCTCAACGATTCTCATACTACATTACGACTTTGGGGTCACACATCTGAAGCACTAAAACGATATCACAACCAGAAATGGTTTGGGAAGCACTGACCTACAATCTGTCCCATGTGCTCTAAAGGATTGTTAATTTTCAGTTTCCTATATAATGTTGACTGCTTTTTTTTTAAACAATAACGTACTTAATTAGTTGTGAAATGCAAGTATGCCAATGCACATGCCAATTTCAAATTCTCCAATTTATTAATTGTGCTCCAAGTAATGACCAGCAAAGCTGTAATTCACTTCGGTGGATACTACTGTGAGAATGAAAGTCTGTGAGAAGTACTTTTTGTTGACTTGGCAAGAGTCATTTTGTTTACCTTATGTTATGATCTCAGCTATTGTTACTACTGGACAAAAGGCGGCTCAGTGGTTCGCACTGCTGTCTCACAGCGCCAGGGAACTGGGTTTAATTCCCACTTCGGGTAACTCTGCACATTCTCCCCTTGTCTGTGTGAGTTTCCTTCGGGTGCTCCAGTTTCCTCCCACAATCCAAAGATGTTCAGGTTAGGTGAATTGCCCATAGTGTTAGGTGCATTAGTCAGGTGTAAATATAGGGTAGGGGAATGGAACTAGGTGAGATACTATTCGAGGGTCAGTGTGGACTTGTTGGGCCAAATGGCCTGGAGAGAATCTAATCTAATCTAAATCAGATTGCAGAATTAAACCTGTATGGATAGATTGCAATTTATTTTTTAATGAGGAGTCTTTCACTGAAACATGAGAATACCATGCTGTAGATTTGGTTTTATTAATGCAATTGAAGTTTATTATGCAAAAGAAGGAAAATTGAAATAATAATAACCAAGCCATCCATATTATATATAACAGTTTAGAAAATTTTAAACACCTGGCAAAACACAGTCCCATCTACTCTCCAACACTATCATTTTACAGTTAATCAAAATCCAGAGAAGTTTTCCTTCCCCATCAGATCTTGAGTTGACTTAACTGCTTCTTTCCAGTTCTGGTCCTGCGAGCTGCAATTTCTTTCTCTTTGATTGATGCAACTGAAATCCTTCCACTGATGTAATGTATTCCCTTAACTATAAAATAAACTGTTCTTGTAATTGACTCTAGATGATGTCACCTGAAAACTAGGTTCAAAAGCTTTTAACAAAATGATATTTTAAAAACAACTTGCCCCTCCAAGCTTCACCTAAACTGATGGCTTGATTGCTTTTCTCTTCCTCTGTTGTAAAATCCCATAATACTAACAATCTCCCATTAAACCTGAAGGAAGCTTGCAAACATTGACTCTCTGACATATTTCTGTAAAATCATAGTTATAAAAAGAATAACCTAGTTAATTATTAAACCCTTTCACAAAAAAAAACATGTATCACTAATCTGAAGTCTAACTCTGATTTATATACACTAACAGTTTTACAAAGAGTCATAGAGCTGTACAGCACGGAAACTGATCCTTTGGTCCAACTCATCCGTGCCGACCAGATATCCTAAATTAATCTAGTCCCATTTGCCATCAATTGACCCATATCCCACTAAACCCCTCATATTCAAATAGCCTTCCAGATGCCTTTTAAATGTTGTAATTGTACCAGGTTGCACCACTTCTTCTGGCAGTTCGCTCCATACACGCACCACCCTCTTTGTGATAACGTTGCCCCTTAGGTGTCTTTTAATCATTGCCCTCTAACCTTAAATCTATGTCCACTAGTTTTGGACTCTGCTACTGTTGGTAAAAGACCTTGGCTATTCACCCTCTCTCTGCCCTCATGATTTTATAAACTGCTATAACGTCATCCCTCAGTCTCTGACGCTCCAGGGAAAACAGCGCCATCCAATCACCCTCTCCCTATAGCTCAAACCCTCCAGCAATAATCACTCTTTTCTGAGTTGTTTCAAGTTTCACAACATCCTTCCAATAGCAGGGAGACCAGAATTAAATGCAGTATTCCAAAAGTGGCCTAACCAATGTCCTGTACAGAAGCAACATGACCTCCCAACTCTTATCCTTAATGCACTGACCAATAAAGGCTAGTGTACCAAATACCACCTTCACTAATCTGTCTATCTGCAATTCTGCTTTCAAAGGACTATGAATCTGCACTCCAAGGTCTCTGTTCAGCAACACTCCCCAGGATCCTACCATTAAATGTGTAAATCCTGCCCTGATTTACCTTTCCAAAATACAGAACCTCTCATTTATTTAAATTAAACTCCATTTGCCACTCCTTAGCTCACATGCCTATCTGATCAAGGTTCTGTTGTACTAAGGTAACCTTCTTCGCTGTCCATTATACCCAGCAATTTTGATGTCATCTGCAAACTTACTAACCATACCTCCTATGTTCATATCCAAATCATTTATATAAATGATTAAAAGCAGTGGACTTAGCACCCATCCTCATGGCACACCACTGGTCACAGGCCTCCAGTCTGAAAAGCAACCCTCCACCACCCCACACCTCCTCCCACCTTCGAGTCAGTTCTGCAACCAAATGGCTAGTTCTTCTTGTACTCCATGTGATCGAATCTTGCTCACCAAATGGAATAAGGAACCATGTTGAATGCCTGACTGAAGTTCATATAGATCACGTCCACTGCTCTGCTCTCATCAGTCCTCTTCATTACCTCTTCAGAAAAAACTCCGTCAAGTTCGTGAGACATGATTTCCCACACACAAAGCCATGTTGACTGTCCCTAATCAGTCTTTGCTTTTCCAAATACATGTAAGTCCTGTCCCTCAGGATCCCCTCCAACAAATATCCTGTCACTGATGTCAGGCTCACTGGTTGACAGTTCCATGGCTTCTCCTTACCCCCTTTCTTTAATCGTGGCATCCACATTAGCCAACCTCCAGTCTTCCGGCACCTTATCTGTGGCTATTGATGATACAAATGCCTCAGCAATTGTGCAACTTCCACCACATTTAAGGTGGGACTAAATTAGGGGTGGCACGGTGGCTCGGTTGTTAGCACTGCTGCCTCACAGTGCCAGGGACCTAGAATTGATTCCAGCCTGGAGCGACTATCTGTTTGGAGCTTGCAATTCTCTCCATGTCTGCATAGGTTTCCTCCCACAGTCCAAAGATGCCCAGGTCAGGTGAATTGGCCATAGTGTTAGATGCATTAGTCAGAGGGAAATGGTCTTGGTGGGTTACTCTTTGGAGGGTTGGTGTGGACTTGTTAAGCCAACTGGCCTGTTCCACACTGTAGGGAATCTAATCTAATACCTGATGGCTTTACTACCAGTGTCTGCTTAGCTGTCACTGAAAGTTCAAGCCACTACAAATACACAAATTAAAGATGACAAAGCAGAAACTAGCTTGACTTTTCAATTGACGCATCTTAAAATAAAACGTTTTCTTTAATTAGTTTTCATTACAAAGAACTTTGTCCTTTTGTACACCTGCAATCCTCATTATTGCAATAATGCCACTGAAGAGGGGTTAAAGTAGTGTGGCAGTGGTTTAGGAATCAGAACAATATGTCAACATTTGGAATGTTTGAAGAGAAGGGAGGGGCTAAATCAAGTACGTCTAGTAAGAAAAACAAGCAGGACCAGGTTATGGCGGAACTAATAATCTGAAGCGTATTTATTTTAATGCAAAGAGTATAACAGGTAAGGCAGATGAGCTTGGAGCCTGGGTTGGTACATGGGAGTATGACTGTGATGGTAGCCATCACAGAAACCTGTTTGAGAAAAGGGCAGAATTGGAAACTGAATGTTCCAGGGTTTAGATGTTCCAGGTAATAAAGAGGGGTGTAAAATGGGTGGAAGAGTTGCATTACTGTTTGAAGAGAATGTCATGGTTGTATTAAGAGAGGACATCTTGGAGGGCACATCCATTGAGGCAATATGGGTAAAATACAGGAATAAGAAAGGTACAATCATTCTGATGGGGTTATACTGTCGACTTCTCAAGAGCCAGCAGAAAGTAGAGGAATGGATATGTAAGTAGTTCGTGGAAAGATATAAAAAATCAGTCGTTACAGTGTGAGATTTTAATTTCCCTAATATTCACTGGGACTCCCTTAGTGCCAGGGCTTAGATGGAACAGAATTAGGTGCACCCAAGGGGGATTCTTGAAAAAATTATATAGTCCAATTATAATAGGCCTTGTATTAGGGAATGAGTTTGGCCAGGTGATCGAAGTTTCAGTGGGAGATTATTCCCAATATCATAATTCTGTAAGTTTTAAGATAGTTGTGGAAAAGGATAAGACTTGGTCCTCAAATTAAAGTGGTAAATTGGGAGAAGGCCTAATTAAATCAGCATTAGGCAGGAAATGGAAAAAATAGATTGGCATAGCTCTTTGCAGATAAATCCACACCTGACGTCGTGTCTTTTAAAAGCAAGATGACCAGAGTTCAGGACCAGTATGTGAGAATGAAAGATAAGGATGGCAAGATTCAGAAACCTTGGATGACAAGAGACATTGTAAGTTTAGTTCAAAAGAAAAAGGATGCATATGTAAGATTCACGACACAGAAATCAAACAAGGCCCTTGAAGTATATAAAGGAAGCAGCAAAGAACTTCAGCAAGAAATTACAAGGCTAGGAGGGGCAACAAAATGTTCTTGGCAAGTAGGATTAAGAAGTATACCAAGGGATGTTACATATGTTACAAGCAAGTGGGTAACTTGGGAAAAGGGAGGTCCACTCAAGGATGAAAAAGGGAATTTGTGCTTAGCAAGATGAAGTGGGTGAGATCGTTATTGAATATTTTGCATCGGTATTCACCAAGAAGAAAGACATGTGGTCGCATCAATCCCAGGTTACTGAAGGAGGCAAGTAAGAAGATGGCTAGGCCTTGACAGAAGATCGTTGTATCCTCTTTAGCCACAGCTGACTCTAAGAAGGCTGGAGAATAGCCAATGTTATTCCTTTAAGAAGGACAACAGGGTTAATCCAGAAAATTACATATCGGTGAGCTTTGCATCAGTGGTATTGAAATTATTGGAGAAGTTTCTTAGGGACAGGATTTACTTGCATTTGAAAAAGAATGGACTTATTAGTGGTAGTCAGCATGGTTTTATGCGGGGGGAGGTCTTGTCTCTCAAGCTTAATTAGGGTTTTTGATGAAGTGATGAACGTTATTGAGGTTAAGGCAGTGGTTACTGACAACATGGATTTTTAGTAAAGGATTTGACAAGGTCCCTCATGATAGGCAAGTCCAGAAGATCACATTGCATAGAATCTATCGTGAGTTGGCAAATTGGATGCAAAATTCGATAAAAGCAAATTACTGGATGCTGGAATCTGAAACCAAAAGAAAAAATGCTGGAAAATCTCAGCTTTGACAAAAGGTCAGTTAGACTCGAAACGTCAGCTCTTTTCTCTCCTTAGAAATGGTGCCAGACTTGCTGAGATTTTCCAGCATTTTCTCTTTTGGATACAAAATTGACTTGGTTGCAGAAGAGACAGAGTAGTTGTGAATGTGTGTTTTTCTCACTGGAGTTCTGTGACCAATGGTGTTCTGCAAGGATCAGTGCTCAGACCTCTGTTACATGTAATATATTTGGATGAAGATGTCCATCTAATTAGTAAGTTTGCAGATGACACAAAATTGATGGAGTTGTGGATAGTGAGGAAGGATATCAAAGGATGCAGCAGGATATGGATCAGCTGGAAAGTTGGGATGTGAAATAACAGATGGAGTTTAATCCAGTCAACTGTAAGGTGATACATTTTGGGAGGTTAAATGCAAGAGGAAAGTACACTGCAAATGGCCAGACACTTAGGGACATTGATATACAGAGGTATCTTGGAGTCCAAGTCTGTCGTTCCCTGGAAGTGACAACACAAATGGATAAGGTGGTAAAGAAGGCATGTCACTCAGGGCATTAAGTATAAAAGTTAACCAGTCATATGCAACTGAATACAATTTTAGTCAGGCCATATTTGGAGTACTGTGCACGGTTCTAGTTGCTGCACAATAGGAAGGAAGTGGAGCTTTTCAAGAGGATGAAGAGGTTTAAGAAGATATAAAACACAGAAATTGCTGGAAAAGCTTAGCAGATCTGGCAGCATCTGTGGAGAGAAATCAGAGTTAATATTTCGAGTCGAGTGACTCTTCCTCAGAAGTATATAAAATTGAGAGGCATGGATAGGGTGAATAGTCAAAGTCTCTTTCCAGGGTGGAAATGTCACATACTAGGGGTATAAGGTTAATGTGAGAGGGGGTAAGTTTAAAGGAGATGTGTGAGGATTTTTTTTTTTTACACACAGTATGGTCGGTGCCTAGAACACATTGCCAGGGGAGGTGGAAGCAGAATCTGTCACAAAGTTCAAGAGGCATTTAGTCAGACACATGGACAGCCAGAGAATAAAGGGATAAAGGACCATGTGCAGGCAGAAGGGATTCGTTTATAACAATGTCATGGTCACCATAGACTTAGTGGGTTGAAAGGCATGTTCTTGTGCTGTATTGTTCTATGTTAATGACATTAAACACCATGGTAATCCTACTCTCTGTTAATATACCAACTTGATGTTTTCATGAAAGGTAACCATTTTTACCGTTGGTCAGAAAAAAACACCCCTTTACAGCTACTTTGTCTTCTATGGCCAAGCCAATTTTGTATCCAACTTACCAGCTCACCATGGATTCCATGCAATTTGATCTTCTGGACTAGCCTACCATGAGGAACCTTGTCAAATGCTTTACTGATTTCAATTTTTTAAGTTGGATAATAATCAGATTGCTGAAGATTAGCCAAGATATTTTAGTGCCTTAAAACAAGTCCTGCTGTGGCATGTAGTTTCTTGATATCAGAATTTAATATTGGTCAGTTATACTGTAGAAATTTGTGTATTTGCAGAAAAATTATCTGAATTTGTTGCTCATACATTTGAACAAAAAACAAGGTCGTATTGGCCATTTGAATGCATGCTTTAGTACTACATATTTATTTGTTTGTATTTTAGAACGCCCTTTAACAACACCATACGTAGCTCGCTTCCTGAATACCAGGACAATGAAGGAGACATTTAAAAACTATGTGGAACTACTCGTGAGTACAGCCTTGGATCCAGACATGATTGAGGCATCGGAGCAAAGTAATGGTAAATATTAATGCTTATTGGTGACTCTAGTTTTCACTTTACAGCATTGATAAATGCTCTGCTATCTTCATAGAGTAATGTGTAGAATAAGGAGAAATTATCCTTGACATTTAAAATCTTGTCAAAGCAAATAATTCCAAAGCCATTTTATAACTTACCCGCTGTCCACATTTCCTTCGCCTGCCCGTCAGTCTCTGTGCCAGTGCACATCTTTTTTTCAACTCTAGATGGACTGATGTGTTTGGCATACAACAGCTCTGTAGCATTTTTTTAGTTGATATCGCAGAATGGGCTGAATTGATTCTAATTTAGGTTAGTTTAAGGGAATGGAACTCTTGCACCCTGTCCCATTCCAAGTTCATGGTCAAGATTTAGATTTTGCATTTCAAATCTCTTAATGCTGTAATACTGTGTTACTGAGTCATACTCCTATAGGATTTTACACTTCAGTGAAGAATTTTATTTGTATGATATTGGCCAATATTGGCCAACTCAGACTTGACTGTGATGTAGCAACAACAGTCTGTGGTGTGCTGTTGTAATATAGTGTTGCTATAAAAGAAGGTTTTTCGTTAGTGATGTCATTATAATGTGATCTGTTCAGTCTACAAGCATAAGAATATCCCTATTTGCTGCATATCTTCTTTGTTTTTATCTTGATGCAGTATCTAGTTGTGGTGTCATAATGGCTGTGAGCATGAATGTTTTTTGTGTATCTCCCATTACTCTAATCAGCCAAAGGCTCCATAATGAAGGAAAATGCTGAGGAGTGCCTTAATCCTCCCACCCAGTATTATAGTATGATATGGAGTCAGACAGAGAGCATTGGATCTCAAAAGAGTATGACTTAATGTTGAGGTCTTCCCCAGTCTCAATAATAATGTCACTTACACCAGTGTAACCTGTACCTGGTATTGTTTAAGGCAACAGCCTGTTCTCATTAGGCTGCCAGGCTTTGTAGATCTCTACCAAGAAAGAGATGGTGGCAACAGGATGAGCTGGAGTGCGCACTCCATTTAGTTGCAACATACAAAATACTGGCAATCATTGTGATCTGAAGGCTCTTCATACACAGGTTGAAGAAGACTACTTGAGCAGATTGTGGATAGAAAGAGCTGAACATTTGTGAACCTATAGAAACGGACCCTGTAGCAAAAATTTACAAGGCAGAATGTACAGGTGATGATACAGCCTTCCAAACCTGATAAGAAATACTCAGAGGTGACTTTGAGCCAGGAACTCCAATTGAAATGTTAGTCCCCACCAAGGAAGTCACCGATTTCATTGGGTTCCAATAATCTAAGAGCAGTCCTGAGTTGTGGTTCAGCCAGAGAGGACATCAGAGACTGAGTAAAGTTGAAATCCCTGTTGGGCAAGGGAATACTTTTAAAATAGCTTAAAAACAATCTAGTGTTTCAGTGTTTAGATCAAGTATTGCTACCTTAGCAACACTATACATGGTTACATTAAAGAAAATCGAGGTCCACAAATACAATTTACAACGAATTTGCAGACCCATAAATGTCACAAAGCCAGAAATAAGATAATAAAACAGGCAAATTTAGAAGCCTAAGCAAACAAAGTTGAAGGTAATAAGAGAATTAGAAACCTATTGAAGCTGTAGAAAAGGCAGGAGATCCATCGAACTGTGGTTCAGACTGGTAGCATTTTTTCAAATTGCAAGTGGTAGGCCCTATTTAGACAAAAAAACGTGAAACAGCATGAACTATGAGTAGGAATCAGCTAAGGAAAAGTCCATTAAAGAACAGGAATGAAGTTGCAAAAAGCTGGAATCTTTTGAGTAAAGCTGTTAAAATAATGGGACTCATAAACTAAAATAATATGCAACTGGATTCATTCAGCCAAGCTCTCGATTAGCAGGATTTGTCTAGAGAAGTGACACAAAAAATGAGAATTGCCCCACTTATTGGTCAAAAGAGGGAAACATCCATTTTGACTGCAAAATTGTGGGAAAAAACCTTCAATAAAGCATTGCTCAATTGCAGCCTTTAAAACAAGAAAAATAATCTCATTCTGAAGAGATAGCAGAAATAATATTGCCAGAAAGATTCAGTTTCAGAGGAGAGTCAAGTAGAACACAGAATTTGAAATTATGGACAAAACTGTTCTTAAGTTACATTTGCTTCCAAACTAAATACTAAATCTGCTGCTGAGCATGTAAATACACTTTTGCATTCAACTGAGACTATACCTAATGAGCATACACTTCACCATAAAGGAAGAAACAGATACTTTTTATCAGGTTCTGCAAGTCTTTGACAATTGCTTTAACTTCAGCCATTTTGAGAAAAACATGTGAGGAAAGTCAGAATTATTGTTGGAACTACTCATAAATCTTTATTACTTATTTCAAAAGAATGTCCCGCTTCAAGATATACCATTCAGATGGTGAATGAGCAGAAGTCCAGAAGCAGCACAGATTAGTCCTCTGTGCAAAATATTAACCATGTCATAGAAAATCAGGAGAATTTATTCAGTTCTTAAGGTATACAACCTTAAACGCAGATGAAAAGCCAGTTCAGAGAGTAGGATAGACAGCAAAAGTCACTGTCAGTCTTGAAGACCAGGGAGGCCTCACAAGTAAAAGTAGGGCCATTTTTATTTTTTTTAAAGTTGCTTTTATTTATAAAACAATAAGTCACATAAAGGAAAATATGTCAAAGTAGGACAAAGTCATAGAGCAACAAGAAGACAATTGACTCCTCTCGTAAATAAGTCAATAAGTAGAACATCCTACAAAAGAACAAAAGCTGAAGGTATTCCTGAGGAGAAATAGGTGATTCAGATCTAGGTTGTGGCAAGAAGAATATTCATATTAATTTTAAGATTAATATCTGGGCCTCACTATATATCAGACATACACCATTAGTGAAGAAGCACTGTATACAGCAATGCAACGTAAGGGGTGCCTATGAGACAGCAAAGAATATGTAAGTACTTTGCAATCAACTGGTCTCCTGCTTATGCAGGAATACTTGCCTTGATCTGAATCAAATTAGTTAAAGTCAAGGAACAGCCAGTTATGGAGTCATTCAGGGAACAACAGGTCAAAGAAATTTTCATTACTGAACAACCAGTCAAGGGACAACCAACTGAAGATTTTGTGTATCACCTAGACGCCTGACAGAACTTAAATGGAAGACGATGTGTTGAGATGAGCTATATTGGCATTAAAATATCATTTCATACTGTCAGTAAAATGGAAACCTTTGACTACATAGTTTGACAGAAATGTTTTCCCATTCCTGTCAGCACAGATGAAAGTTCAAACTGCAAGAATCAGCCAAGTTTGCTCGCAACACAAATGATGAGATAGGAAATGAGCAGCAATGAACTTGAGTTCATTGAATTCTCAACTGATGTAATTCAGACTGCAGTACAGCTTGTGGAACAAACAGTGATGAAAGACTCAGCTTGATGTCAGATGCACAGAATATGCAAGTTTATGCAGAATGTTTTGTGACTGTATTTCCTAGGAAGACTCAGTAATTCCTTTGATCATGCAAAAACAAAAAGCAATCCTCAAGTTCTTGTAGATGGCATAGTCCCAAAGGACCAGAGGACTGCTCACTCATGCAAGAGTCATAGAGTTGTACAGCATAGAAACAGCATGGTCCAACTCGTCCATGCTGACCAGATATCTATTCCCATTCACCAGCATTTGGCCCCATGTTCTCTCTAAGCCATTCCTATTCATATACCCGTCTGGATGCCTTTTAAATGTTGTAATTGTTTCAGCCTCCTCCACTTCCTCTGGCAGCTCATTCCATACATGCACCACCCTTCGTGTGAAAAGTTGCCCCTTAGAAACTAAACAGCAGAGGCAGCCAACTGTGCAGGTTCATTGTTTGGCCAGAGACAACTGGTGGTGAATTTAACCTGAGGGTCACCATTCCTTTGGCAAGGTCAAGAAGACAGGACCTTGAGAGAGAACAACCAGTTTTCTCAGATTCAGGTCACAGAAAATAATTACCTGACTTGGTGGTTCCAGATGTTGTCCAGAAGAAACTGCCTGGTTCAACAATCCAGGGGATCCTGCCACAAAGGAAAAAAAGAGCCTTGATCAATGACACTGTAAAAAGTAAGGTACCTGTTAATTCCTGCAGATTGTAGAATAAAGCAATGGGTTATTTCAGTAGCAGAAAAGACTTCCTTAGCAAAGAAAATCCAAGAGATGCAAGGCTTCCACTTAAAGGGATTTTCAGATTTCACCATCAAGAACAACAGAATATAGTCAACTCAGAATAATGAATCCTCCAGACAGCCTGAATTATTTTGTGGAATGGTGGTGGGAAGAGAGAAAAAATGTGGTAGTGGTAAATGTAACTATGTACATAGATGTACAATGCTAATAATGGGAAAAATATTTGGGGTAAGATTTTGTATATAGGTGTAGGGGTATGAATAGGTTTAATGCTGAGAAGTGAGTTAAATACTACAATATGATAATGTCACATGGACTTTGGTAGGAGAACAGCTTGGGATTATCAAGGAGTCAGAGCTAACCTCGAAGTTTGCCTCTGTTTCAGTGTCTCTTATACCATTGTAACTTGTGTCTGTTTGCTAATAAAATTCATTGTGCTTAAAATAAAAACTCACTTGTTAGTCTTCCAGCTGCTTTCCTGTACCATACTAGACCAAATGGGCATCACAGATTCCTAGCATGAGAGAGGATGATGGAAGCAAACCTACCCGTTGGATTTTACACCATGATGAGTGTGGTAATCTTGCAACAGTTCCACTACCAAACTCGTAATTTGGAGATGCCAGTATTGGACTGGTGTCTACAAAGTTTAAAATTACACAACACCAGGCTATAGTCCAACAAGTTTATTTGGAAGCGCTAGATTTCGGAGCACTGTTCCTTCATCACGTGGTTGTGGAATATAAGATCACAAGACACAGAATTTATAGCAAAGGTTTACAGTGTGATATAACTGGAATTATAAATTGAAAAAGACCTGGATTGTTTGTTAAGTCTCTCATCTTTTAGAATGGACAACTTGGTTTCAGTTCTTTCATTTGCAAATTGCAGAACATTTAAAAGTTACATTCTCAAGTGAACTTTAACAATTGGTGTCATGTTGGCCCAGATAATGCATTTAAGGTGTGAGTTGCCCTGTCTGAGACTCTGCCACAATGGTCAGACTAATTCCAATCTAAAAAATAGATTTAGAGTTTTCCATGGATTCATGCAGTTTTTGAGCCAAGTAAAATGTAATTCTGCAAGTACAAATTCACCCCACAAACTTGTATGTGCATGTGGGTGTGTGTGGGGGGAGGGGAGTGGTTATGAGTGTCTGTAAGAGAGTATGTGTAGGTGTAAAGGGGTATAAGCCTGTTAGAGGGTGCTTGTGGGAGTGTATGTGTGAGCGTAGAGAGAGGGTCTGCGTGAGTGTATGGGTCTGTAGGAGAGAGAGTGCATGTGTACGTGTGTGTGTAGTGCAGTGGGGGTCACCTGTAGTGTGACATGAATCCAGGGTCCCAGTTGAGGCCATTCCCCTGGGTAAAAGAACTTGGCTATCAGCCTCTGCTGAGCCAGTTTTCGTAGTTGCTTGTCCTGAAGTCCGCCTTGTTCAAGGTCAAATGTCCTGGACCACTGAAGTGTTCTCTGACTGGGAGGGAACACTCCTGTCTGTTGATTGTTGTGCGGTGTCCATTCATCCATTGTCATAGCCTCTGCTTGGTCTTGCCAATGCACCATGCCTCAGGGCATCCTTTTCTGCAGCGTATGAGATAGGCAACGTTGACCGAGTCGCATGAGTACCTGCCACCTACATGGTGGGAGATGTCCCCACACCGACATGACACCAATTGTTAAAGTTCGCTTGGGAATGTAACTTTTAAATGTTCTGCGATTTACATATGAAAGAACTGAAACCAACATGGTCATTTTAAAAGATGAGAGATGTAACAAACAATCCAGGTCTTTTTCAATGTATAATTTTGGTGACAGTTGAAACTTTATTGCTGGAACAGCACAGCAGGTCAGGCAGCATCCAGGGAACAGGAGATTCGACGTTTTGGGCACAGGCCCTTCTTCAGGAATGAGCAGAGAGTGTTCAGCAGGATAAGATAAAAGGTAGGGAGGAGGGACTCGGAGGAGGGGCGTTGGAAATGTGATAGGTGGAAAGAGGTCAAGGTGAGGGTGATAGGTCGGAGTAGGATGGAGGCGGAGAGGTCAAGAAGAAGACTGCAGGACAGGAAGGCGGTGCGGGGC
>NC_057725.1:22479643-22495211 GCF_004010195.1 Chiloscyllium plagiosum | reverse complement strand
ATCTCCAGCATCTGCAGATCTCACTTTCTCCTCGAAGATTTCAACCTACTGCGAATCCTCTTACAAGGATGCCTTCCTTGAAGAAGCTCTCTGCCTCTCTCTACAAAGATTTCAGTGAGTCCCTCTCTCACTGCACACCCCAGGTCATCTCCTCTGCACAGAAGCTGCCGAATCCCTCCAGCCCGGCACTGCCTTCCTGACCTGTAGTCTTCTTCTTGACCTCTCCGCCTCCGACCTATCACCCTCACCTTGACCTCTTTCCATCTATCACATTTCCAACGCCCCTCCTCCAAGTCCCTCCTCCCTACCTTTTATCTTCTCCTGCTGAACACTCTCTGCTCATTCCTGAAGAAGGGCCTGTGCCCAAAACGTCGAATCTCCTGTTCCCTGGATGCTGCCTGACCTGCTGTGCTGTTCCAGCAATAAAGTTTCAACTTTGATCTCCAGCATCTGCAGACCTCACTTTCTCCTCGATAATTTTGGTGACATCACACTAAACTTTTTCTATAAATTCTGTGTCTTATGATCTTGTACTCCACAACCACCTGATGAAGGAGCAGTGCTCTGAAAGCTAGTTCTTCCAAATAGACCTGTTGCACTTTTACCTGGTGTTGTGTGATTTTTAACTTTGTACTACCAACCTCAACTTTGCCTCACAAGAAAATCCCTCCAGGCTTAGAATCAACCAAGTCAACTTCCTCTTGAGTTACCTCCAATGTCAGTATATATCTTTCTTTGATTAAGTGGCCCAAATGTGTTTAGTGTGTTCCAGTTATGGACTGACTAGCCTTGTTTAGTTTCTGCAAAATCTACTTATTTTTATACTGATTCCTTTTGAAATAAAAGCCAACCATCGATTTGCCTTCGCTTGTTTACATGCTGAACTTGGATCCAAGATTTTTGTGATTCATAGACAAGGGTTCCCCAAAGTTGCCTGTGCTGCAGTTGTGTGTAGACCGTCCCAAATTAAATAATATTCAGTTCTTCTATTCCTGTCAAAATGCATAACCTCAGATTTTCCCACATTATATCCCGACTACCAAATTTTGCCCACTCAATTAACATGTATGCATCCCTCTGCGGAGTCTTTGTTATCCTCACCACTTGCCTTCCCACCTATTTTTATCATCCACAAACCTGGCTACAGTACATTCATTCCTCACTCTTTTAAACATCAGTGGAAACAAACCCAACCTGTCCATCCTGTCTTCAAGACAACTCACTTATTCCAGATAGAATCTAATAACCCTCCTCTGAAAAGCCTCCAATGCATTTTGCTCTTCCTCAAATATATAGACCAAAACTGTACACAGTCCTTGAGATATCCTGTACATCTGAAGCATTACATCATCACTTTTATGTTTACTTCCTGTTTTAATAAAGGACAGTATCCATTAATTACATGCTGTACCTGCATACAGTACTAGCCTTTGAGTTCATGTACTACAACACTTAAAATCCTTCTGCATCTTAGAACTCTGCAGTCATTCTATATGTAAGTAATTTTTTAAAATTCTTCCTACCATAGTGAACAAGTTCACATTTTTCTTGTGTTAATATACTACTGTCAGATTTCTGCTCACTCACTCAACCTTTCTACATTTGTCTGCAACCTCCTTATAGAATCATAGCTTCCCTACAATGTGGAAGCAGACCATTCAGCCCATCGAGTCCACACCAACACCCCCCGGAGTATCCCAACCAGACCAAGTTCTCCTTACCCTATCCCTGTAACCCCGCATTAACCATGGCTAACCCACCTAACCTACACATCCTTGAAGACTAAGGGCAATTTAGCACAGCCAATCCATATAATTTGCATATATTTGGACTGTGGGAGGAAACTGGAGCACCTGGAGAAAACCCATCCAGACGTGGGGAGAATGTGGCTGAAAAATGTGTTGCTGGAAAAGCGCAGCAGTCAGGCAGCATCCAAGGAGCAGGAGAATCGACGTTTCGGGCATAAGCCCTTCTTCAGGCTTTTCCAGCAACACATTTTTCAGCTCTGGCTTTTCCAGCAACACATTTTTCAGCTCTGGCTTTTCCAGCAACACATTTTTCAGCTCTGTCTCCTGCTCCTGGATGCTGCCTGACCTGCTGCGCTTTTCCAGCAACACATTTTTCAGCTCTGATCTTCAGCATCTGCAGTCCTCACTTTCTCCATGGGGAGAATGTGTAAACTCCACATAAATAGTCACCCAATGATGGAATTGAACACAGAAGTCTGGTGCTGTGAGGCATAAATGCTAACCACTGAGCCACTATGCAGCTCTTCTGTCTTCATAACATACTTTTCTCCTATATCTGTTAGCTGTGAATTTAGCTACTGTGCTCTTTTCTCCTACATCAATGTCTTAGATGAAAGATTATATAAAGTTGAGGCCTCAGCACAAGTCCCTGCAAACTCCACTCATCACAGCCTGCCAGTCAGACAAAAACTCATTAGCACATTATATTTTCCTCCAATCTTCTATCAATGTTAATATGAAAGCCACTTATACCTTTTATTTTCTGCAATAATCTTTGTGATAACTTTGGCAAAACCCTCTGGAAATCCAAGTATGCTACATCTTGAGGCTCCCCTTTTTTTCTCAATGCATCCGACTCCTTCAAAGAACTGTAATAAATGTATTAAATATGATTTCCCTTTGAAACCATGCTGATTCTTCCCAATTACCTCAAGTTTTTCTAAGTGCGCAGCTATAATCTCTTTAATGACCAATTCTAAGCACTTTCTCCTCAACGGACATCAAGCTAACTGGCCTGTGGTTTGCCTGTTTTCTGCCTACTTCTTTTTGAATAGAGGGGTTATATTTGCTATTTTCTATTTTAATGGAATCTTTCCTGGATGGAACAGATTTTGGAAAATTAACACTAACTCATCTAGCTCATTAGCTACTTCTTTTAAGGGCTGATGATGAAGCTGTATCTATCTAAAGCTTTTTGGTGACGATGTTTTTTCAAAGGTAAACTACAAACAGAGCAGCAATTTACTAAAGTATAGATTTAAAACTTTGATAGAAGCTCTGATGATGAGAGGTTGGAAAGAATAAGTAAGGAGAAAATGTTTTCCTGCCTCCTTTAAAATAGGATCGAAAAGACCAAGAATGAGAAGGCACATGTTATGAACGAGGTCAGCACCCCCCCCCCCCCAAAAACATTTCAAGAAGGTAGCCCAGACCCTATCTTTGCTAGTTATTTTAAGCAGGTGTAAAGTGGACATTCCAGGAGAGATGCAGCTGGCCAAACCACTTAGCTTTAAATAAAACAGAATTTTATTTACAAGATTACTAAATGAAACACAAACAGAAGAGAATAGAATACAGAATAACTTTTAAACTATCCAAAAACCCAATAGAGTATACCAATTTAATGATGCTGTTCCCAATACTTGCAACAATCCCCCTAAACCCCCCTTGGCACAAAAGGTATAATCAAACATGGTCTTATAGGGGAGCTGTCAGAGAGAGATGTGGCAACATGGAACACCATGTAGCTGTTTATTGCACCAGCAGCCTCAAACCGCTTGACTGCTTGCAGTGAATAGCCAGACTACCAAAAACCAAATCAAACAGGAGAAAAGCTGAGCTGGGAGAATTGGTCGCTCCCCTTTCATTGTGCAAGTGTTGAAACTTGAAAGCCTTTTGTCTGAAGCAGTATTTGTTAGCTAATCAAACTGGCCCTAAAACCCATCCAAGCCAGACTTTTGGAATCGCTGCTTTTACGATCTCTCTGGTGAAATAAAAAAGCCAAGGAAAACAACCTTGTTAAAGGAGCATCATCATCACACACAGATATAAGGTACTTTGCAAAAGAAGAATCTTTGATATGAGCAAACCTTTTTCACATAAGTAGTAGTTATGGTCGAGAATGCACTGCCGAGAATTGTGATGGAAGCAGGTTGAGTTGAGATATTCAAGAGGATATTGGATAATATTTAAATAGAAATTACATTCATGGATTACAGGGAAAAGACAGGAGAATGGTATAGTCATAATGCTCATTCAGAGAGTTGGATGTGATAGGCCGAATGATTTCCTTCTGCGTTGCAGCAAGTCTGTGATTCTGGGATGAGATTAAGTGAACTGAGCAGCCTTTATAAGATTGTCATCTGTTTGCTGCTTCACTATCGAGAACATTGGTGATCATTTATGTTCAACAATTGTGAAATGTGCTACACAGAACTTCAAATTTGTTTGTGAAAATAGCCTTTGAATTTCAATACTTTCCTTCATTTGATCTCTTTAGATGAGATGTATTTGCCACACATGAGGAAAATTGATAGCATGCTGAATGAGAACAAGAAAAGACTGATTTCCAAGTTCCCACTGGAGTCAGCACTCAAGGTAAGAATCTTTATTAAAACTATACTTGCCATTGTTTTAAAATACTGTTATTCAGCATAAAGCTACAGTATCCACATAAAAATATTATTTAGTACAAAGAGTTGATTAGTTACTTACTGCCCCTAATAGTATTTGGAACAGTGATTGTAATGTCATCACTGGTAGCTCTAACGTTTATCTACTGGAATCTGAAGAATAAAATCTGTTTTCATTGAAATAAATTAGTTTCATCACATTACATTTAGTTTATCATGCAACATCAATTTGACATTCTATGGCAGCACAATACTAAAGTCTATGTTGAAATAATTAAGCTTTCAAGTTGCAGATCGAGCATAGCAGAGGTGGAGTTGCAAAGCAAAACAGATAATTTAACCTGTTTTCCATAATTATAAGTAATCTGCAAATATAACCATAGATATTTGGAGAAGTATGTTATTACCACTGTTTTAATTGCAAACAACAAAACGTTACACAGTTTATTGCAAAAGAAATGGAGCTGAATAGAAGGATGCATAAGTATTTTGTGGAATTGGGAAAAGGAACATTGAGAGCTTTTACTTCAGTGATGGAGCGGTTGATGCAGAATACTTAGAACATGTAATAACAAATCATTAAAGTTTTTTTACCTGAGAAGTTGTCCTACGGCTCTTGTGTAAACTGAAGATCTTGTATCAGTGATTGCCATTGACTTTTATTTTAAAACAAAATTGTTTTAATTGGAATAGAACATTATTGATTTGTTTAAATATGGTATTAATAAAAACGGCTAACTACCAATTTTTTGTTTTTGGTACCACCCAATTGTGTACACTGGTATGCAGTTTCTTGGAAGACACATTAAAATGGCTTTCCTTTGTTTTTACTGAGTGTGTAGAAGCAAACTTCTGTGTCTCCATGTTCTCTGATAAATTTGTAATAATTTATTTCCATGCTTTGGTGTAGAAATTGTGTGGACTAGTCAGAAAGTAGCTTCAATACTTTTTTTAAAGTTTCTTTTGTTGCACTGGTATAGTTATTTGCTGAAAAAAGGCACATTTTGCCAATTGGCAGAATACCAATAAGAGGGTATTTGTGCTGTGAGAGAGGAGAGTACTGATTGGTTGGCAAGTGGAATCTGCCATGGAGAATGCAGCAATTAATAGAACAGCACTGCCCAGGGATAGGCCCTCCAGCCTATCATGTCTATGCTGACCATGACTGCATGCACATGATCTGTATCACTTCATTTCCTGCTTTTTTTTAATGTGTCTGCATAAATGCCTCTTAGACTGTGCTCACATATTTCCTTCTACCACCTCCCCAGGGACCTACCCCCTCTGTGTAAAAACACTTTCCTTGCACATTTCCCTTAAACTTTCCCCTCTCATCATAAACGTATGCCTACTAATGTTTGACATTTCCATTCTGGGAAAGAAACTCCAACTATCCACATCTCTCATAACTTTATGTACTTGTGTCAAGTTACCCCTCAGCCTCTGAAAGTCCACCCCACGTATAACTGATACACTCCAATCCAGGCAACGTACTGGTAATCCTTTTTGCACCCTGTCTAAAGTCACCACATCCTTTGTATAGTATGGGGACCAGACTGCACACAATACTCCAAAAGTGATGTGACAAAAGTCTTTTATAGCTCTAACATGACTTGCCAACTCAGTGCCCAATGAAGGCAAGCGTGCACTATGCATTCTTTGTTATCTTATTCACTTGTGTTGGCTATGGGCTTGAACCCCAAGATCCCTGTATATATCAACACTTCTATTTATTTGACTATTAAGTATATAGTTTCCTCTTGCATTTGACCTCCCAAAATGCATCACCTTACACTGCCTGGATTAAACTTCATCTGCCATTTCTCTGCCCAACTTTCCAATTGGTGATTATCTTACTGTTTCCTTTGATAACCTTTCTCACTATCTACAACTCATATATTTTCATGCCACCTGCAACTATACTAATCAATTTCATCTAAGTCATATATGTATATAAAACGATCCCAGCATTGATCTTTGTCGAACATCACTGGTCATAGACCTCCAGTTTAAAAAAAACCCTCCAAAACTACCCTCTATCTTCTATGACCAAGCCAATTTTGTACCAATTTAGTATGGATCCCTTACAACTTAATCTTCTGAACCAGCCCACCATGATGAAAATGCTTCACCAAATGCTTCAGTCCATTTAGACAATATCCACTGCCTTACCCTCATTAATCATGTTTGTCACTTCCTCAAAACTCAAGGTTCTGAAACAAGACTTCCCCTGCATAAAATCATGCTGACTATCCCTAATAAGCCCATTCTTTTCCAAACGCAAATAAATTTTGTCCCTAAGAATCTTCAGTAATTCTCCTACCACTGACATAAGGGTCACCGGCCTATAATTTCATGGATTATCCTTGTTGCCCTTCTTAATCAAAGGAACGATGTTGACTATTCCCCAGTCTTCTGGAACCTCACCTGTGGATAAAGAGGATAGAAAGATCTCTGTTACGGCCCCACCAATCTCCTTCTTTGCCTCCTTCAGTATCCTGGGATAGATCCCATCAGCCCTTGGGGATTTATCTTCCTTAATGTTTTTCAAGACAACTAGTATGATCTCCTCCTTAATATTGGCTTGCCCCAGAATAGCCACATACCTTTCCATCACCATACCATCATGCGTGTCCTTCTCCTTGGTAACTACAATGCAAAGTACTCATTGGATCTCGCCCACTTCCTCTGACTCCATGCGTTAATTCCCTCCTTTGTCATTGAGTAGACTACTCTTTCCCTAATTGCTCTCTTTCAATTTATCTTTTCATTCAGGATATCCTAATGATGCTTGATTATTAACTACCATTTTTCATTTACAGTTTAAAATAGGCAGGTTCTGAGAAATGATCTTGTGAATTATTTTATCTGTTTTATTGAGTTGAAGCAAGTGCAGTGATTACACATGTCCTTTCTGTCTGCCAGTAACAGGGCCTTGTGTATTAATATGTAATTTGTAGTATACACAACTGTGTCACGCCACAGCTCTGACCATCTTAAATTCATTGCAAGTGTAATTCTTTGCACACTCACGATTATATGATAAATATTGCCTAATTGCAGAACTCCACCTAATGTTGGACATTGTTGCAAGTTCTGCAAGCATAATTATGTGTGGTCTGTACCATGTTGCAAACAACTAAATGAATTGGTATGATCTGCCAAGGGTAGTATGGCCTATATACCCTTCATACATCCTTTTGGTTTTGAGGGAAATTGATGGCCTAGTAGCATTGTCGTTAGACTAGTAAACGAGATACCCAGGTAATGTTCTAGTGACCCGAGTTCAAATCTCACCACACAAATGGTCTTATAAATCTGAAATTAAACATCTAATAATGAGTAATATCATTTAGAGAAGGAAACTGCTGCCCTTATCCAATCTTGCCTATGTAAAATTCCAGAACGACTGTTATATGGTCGACTGTTGACTCCCTCTGAAATGGCTTATCAAGCCATTTATTTGCTGAGCGATGACTCAGTTATATCAAATGGTAGAAAGGAAAAAATCAATACAACAGGACAGACCACCAGAAATATGACAATATTTCACTGACAAATATGGCAGTGTTGACCCTGCAAACTCTTACCAACATTTGGGGCTCTACCCAAAATTTGAAAGTCGTCCACAGACAAGATTTGGAGATGTTAGTGTTGGAATGGGGTGTACAAAGTGAAAAATCTCTCAACACCAGGTTATAGTCCAACAGGTGGAGTCCATAACTACCTGATGAAGGAGCAGAGCTCTAAATAAATCTGTTGGACTATAAGTTGGTCTAAAGACAACACCATCGCGCATGCTACGTCTTGTCCTGCCACCAGGACAGACCCAGAGAGGTTGTGTAACAATGATATACGATTGGGAAGGAGTTGACCTGGGAGTCCTCAACATTGACTCTGGAACCCTTGTTATGTTTTGGCATCAGGTCAAACATGGACAAGGAAACCTGCACTCTTAACATCGCCACTATCCAAAAAAAAATCCAGTGCCCTTTTGAATACCTAAATTGAACATGCCTGCACCACTTTCTTCGGCAGTACATTCTGTCCCCTAATAAATTGCTGCACCAATGGGTTTTTTTCCTCATCTTGCTTAAGCTCTCTCGTCTTTCTCATTGCTTTTGTACTTTAAGCTCCTATTAACCAAGCCAAGAACACTCTAGCTTTAATTACTACATACTCCACTTATCTTACCGCCTTCAATTATCTATGCAATGTACTCTAAGGACCCTCTGCTCCAGCACCATGTTTGAAATGGTACCCCTTATTGTCTTTCAGTGTTCTTCCAAGCAGGGTACATCACCTCACACGTATGTACATTGGAGCTCATTTGCTGCCTATCCACCCACTCCTCCAAAATGTTGGAGTTCCACACCATCCTTCTCATATTTTACAGTTCTTATAAATTTAGCAAACTTTGAAACTGTCCCCTGCACACTAAGATCCAGGTCATGAATATATATCAGGAAAAGCAATGGTCTCACTACTGGCTGCTGGGGAACTCCGCAATGAACCTTGCTTCAGCCCAAAAATATTTGTTAGCTAATTCTGTCTATTTTCTGTTACTAAGCCAATTTTCTTTCCACATTACTGGTAGCCTTTTGTAGCTTGACCTACAACTTTCCTCAAGTTTCTTGTGAGACACTATCAAATTCCTTCTGGAAATCCATATACCACATAAAACGTGTTATCAAGCTTCTTCAACCCTTTCTGTTATCTCTTTAAAAAAAAAAGCTGCAGTAATTAGAGCTTCTTCTTTAGAAATCCATGCTGACTCTTCCTAATCAGCCTATGTTTATCCACATGACTACTAATTCTATCCTGTTTCCAAGTGTTTTTCCCTGCTACTGAAGTTAAACTAACTTGTCAGTTTTTGCTTAGATTATTGTTACAACCTTTCTTGGAAATTCACCATGACTCCTTAAACAGGGCCTTCCAAACCCATGACACTACCATCTAGAAGGACAAGGGCAACAATATTTGGAACATCACCACCTGCAAAGTCTCTCCAAACCACTCACAGCTCTTCTTGAAAATATATTGCCATGCCTTCAGTATTCCTAGGTCAAAGTCCTGGAACTCCCTCCCCAGTGGAATGGAAGGTACCTACACCAAATAGATTGCACTGGTTCAGGAGGGCAGCTCAAAGGCAACTAGGGAGGGACAATAAATGTCAGCGATGGTTACATCCTATAAGTGAATTAAAAAGAAAGTTCTGTGGAAAGTTAGCTGCACTTAAAGGTAATGAATCATGAGGACTGGCTGCGATGCATCCAAGGTACTGAGGGATAGAGAAGTCGAAATTGCAGTGTCTCTGGCCATAATCTTCCAATTCTCCATCAATAACCTGGAACAAAATTAACAGTTACTGAGACAAATGTAGGTTAATTAAGGAAAGTTGAACTAGACTTGTTAAGATCAAGTTTGTTTAATTTGATTGCATTTTATGATCAAGTACTGAAGAGCATTGATTAAGATGATGAGGTTGATATGTGCACAATTTCCAAAAGGTGTTTGATAAACTGTCACATAACAGGAAAGTTGAAGTTAGTCATAAAGATTTTACAGCGTGGAAAGAACATGCCAGTCATCAAACATGCTGTAATCCGATTTTCTAGTACTTGACTAGTAGTCTCATAAGTTATGGCTTTCAAGTCTTTATCTACATACTACTTAAATGTTGTTGGACGGGGATGGAACACTTAAATGTTGAGAGTTCCTCCCTCTATCACCCTTGTCATGTAGTGAGTTAGATAGATCCCAGACCTTCTGGCTGAGAAAATGTTTCCCTTAAATTTGTGCCTCCTGGTATTGACACCTGTAAGGTATCGCAAGCTTTTGGGGTGCTGCTCCTTCATCAGGTAAAGTCTTCACCTGACGAAGGAGCAGCGCTTCAGAAGTTTGTAATTTCAAATAAATTTGTTGGATTATAAACTGGTATCGTGTGACTTCTGACTTTACAAGGAAAAGAATAGACCAAACATGCTTTTATTAGTTCATGAGGTCAGGCCTGCAGATTAATTGCAGACTGATTCTTGATTTAAAGGTATTCCCAAAGACATGTGACCCCAGGAAGAGCATTGTGTTAAAACAGATAGGAGAAGTTGGCTATTAACAAGGAAATGGTTCTCGCAAGTCTGGAAGGGCATATGGCAGATGTTGAATGGTAAATGAGGCCTCAGGAGGCTGAACCAGTTTTTTGTACTCTCCAGGAGAAGACGGTCAGGTTATCATGATGGGGCCATAGGTTAAGTTTTTTTGAATTGTGCTTTCTGGAGAAAAGAAATTGTCTGCTGCCAAGAAGCATGAAGTTTTGAAAGTTCCCTGCTTAACCTGCCTTACTAGCTTTTGGAAACCCAAAGTGGAGTAAACTGAGTTTGAAGTATTGCTGCCTTTACCGAAAGGATGACCTTGATCAGTGTCTCCAGAAAAGCAATTTAGGATCCACATCTATGCCTGTGAAACCATTCAATGTGAAAGACATTTAAGTAATCTGGCAAGTTTTGTTATTTTCTTTTACTTAACACTTAACGGTGCAAGCAAATGTTTTGGATTGAAAGCACAGACATTCATTAGATTACCTTGTTTAAGTTTTTTCTCTGCTAAAGTTATTGCATATTTAATAAATTGACATATTTTGTTTGAGGTACAAAATGGTGTCTGGAATTTGTTATTTGCAAAGTCTGGAATTTGCAATTCAGACATCTGGTTAGGAACTATTGGAGAACTATTGAGGATTTACAAAAGGTTTGGTTTTACTGTGTTGTGAATACAGAGGTAGAAAAGGCTAATTTGGTTTAGCTGTCTGTCTCCATGTTGTAACACAAGGGTTCTAGAATTCTTCTTGTATTCCCTTGTCTTGTTAGGCCTCCCAAAATGCATTACCTCATACTTTGAGGATTAAATTTCCATTTACCATTGATCTGCCAAAATGACCAGTCCATCTATGGTTTTCTTCATTTCCATTTACCACAACATCAATTTTCATGTCATCTACTGAACTTACTGAGCATCGCTCCTATATTCATGTCAAGAAAGAAGCCACTAAATAAAGGGGACAATGGCAACAAGAACACAAGGTTGGCTGAATGACAGCATAAAGTGGTGAATGTTTGTTTATCAGAATTGGAGAGCAGCACATTGTGGGATTCCTCTGGCTACCAGTGCTACTCTTGATATATTGCTAACTTTCACTTGAGGTATAGAGCACAGAGTTCAATACATACCACAAAACCTGAAAATGTTTTGAATTTTGAGCAAGATACTGGTAGATTTAAAGACGACCTGGACAGGCAAATAGCAAATGAAACGTAGTGCACAGAATTTAGAAATGATTCATTTTGGTACGAAGAATGAGTATAAAAAGATGGAATTTTCAAGGGTGTGTCGGGTGCAGCATGATATAGGGGCATATGTGCATAAATCATTGCAGGTGATGAGGCAGTTTTAGAATGTGGTTAATAAGGCAATGAGACCTTGGCTTTTATAAGCAGAGGCAAAGTACAAAAGACTGGTTCAGCCTCAACTGGAATATTTTGCCCAATCCTGGGCACCAATGCAGTCATTGGAGTGGATTCAAAAAAAGTTTATCAAGAACCGTTCTAAGCATGAGGGATTTCATTAACAATGAGAAAAATGAGTATTCAAATCATAAAGTTTCTGGATAGTGTAGATGGCTAGGAAGTGTTCCCATTTGTCGCAAGATTGAGAACCAAAAGGCACTGCTTTAAAGTGACTGGCAAAAGAACTAGAAAAAATAGCTTTATGAATTGATTGATTAGGATCTGGAACACACTAGTTGAGAGATTGGCGAAGATGAATTTAGTTTGGCTTTTGGATCATGAACTAAAGGGAGAGGATCGGTGGGACTGTGGAAATAGAAATAGAGTGGAATGAGCTGAGATTGTTCTTACAGAGAGATGGCAATGACCTGAAGGGCTGAGTAGTTTCTTCAAATATAGTAACTATTCTATGTATTTGTTTTGCTTTGCAGACTTCAATGGAGAATTTTCCTGAACTGACTACGTGTGTCTCGGGAGTAAAAAGCAGCAATCCAAATGTGCCCAAAATTAAATTGAGTGGTAAAAGTTACAATAAGAAGACTCTCCAGCCATTAAAACAAAATGCCAAGGGCCAAAAGGTAAGGTGTCTGGAATTAGTCTAATGTATGTTTTCTTCCAAATTGATGTATATTCTAACACATGATCTGGCAACTATTTCATCAAGGCTTTTGCAATTTCTACAACAAATTCTATAATCGATCACAGACTCTTTTTCCATGGGTTTTTTTTTAATCCAAAGAAGGATTGTGAATACTGGAAATCAAAAACAAAAGCAGGAATTGTCGGAAAAACTGAGCAGTTCTGGCACCATCTATAGAGAGAAAGCAGGACCAGTGATCTTTATTCAGACTGATTTTAGCTCAGAAAGGTTTGGTATATATGTTGAAGATGGGATGGGGGAAGGAGTTAGCAATAAGTGGATATGGAGCCCAAAGAGAAAGAAGAAGACAAAGGAATGGGTAAACGTTGGCCTAGGACAATCAATAGCTACTGATGGGGACCACCAGTGGCTGACAGTGATTAGTTTGTGGTAGAAGTCCAAGTGATGACAGGAGCAGATCACATTGTGAGCAGCGAATTGTATTCATTTGTATTCAGAACACCTGCATTCTCTCTTCAAAAACGGCTCTGAGCTTCTTGTTGCCTGCCACTTCAACATACTGCCATGTTCACTGGCAAACCTCTCCATCTCAGTGTGCTCAGTACAAGCTGGAAGAACAGCACCTTATTTTCCACTTGAGGACCCACAACCTTTAGAACTTAATATCGAGTTCAACAGTTTTACGGTCCGAGCACCTTTTCTCATGTCTTACCTCAACTTCCACACACCAGACCTTGTCATCACGTGGCTTCTACCATAAAAAACCTTCAAAATGGTCAGACACTGCAGCAGCGATTTATTCTCCAGGATGACCTTTACCCATTGCTTCCTGCCTGACCATTTTTCGCTTTCCCTGGACCCCATCTCCACATACTGTTTATCCGTCACCCCCCCACTCCCCACTCCCCACTATGCCATCTTCAGCATTTCTACTGAGCTAAGATCAGTTCTGAAGGACGGTCACTGGACCCTGTGCTTTCTCTCCAAGATGCTGAGCTTTTTTCAGCAATTTCTGTTTTTGTTCTCCACCAATCATATCTCCTAAAAACAACTTTGTATATTAAATAATTCTAATTTTAAATAATTATTTTATAGAATTATTCTATACTGTACTCTGTCTTTTATTTCAATAAACTTGTTTCCCATTGCACAACTTGCATAAACTTGGTAATGGTGAGGATAGCTTCACTGCTAGGTATGTAATTATAAAGAGGTCTGAGTGTAATGATTTGCATATATAGATTTTTTTTAGATAATCTGTTAATCCTAGGACTATGACCTTTTATTTTCATCTAAATTTGGGATGGATAATGTTTCAAAAATGCATATGGCTTTTGAAATACATGATTAGATCATGAAATGCTGAGGTTACGAAGAGTAGAAAATGTAGAAAAAAACTATTCAGGTTGTTATAAAGACATTGTGCTTTGTGTTGCTTGGAGTTTTGAAGGATTGTGAATTTATTTCAAGCTTTGTGGACATACCTAGAGTAGTTTTGTTTTGAGAGGTCGTTGAAAAGCACTGTAGATATTGGAGGTTTTTTAAACACTGCTTCCAAGAAATCATGACTAATGATAGTTGCTTTATTTGCTGTGCAGCCCTTCTGGAGCTGTTTGAATAATGACTGGACGGAGATTGTATTGTATCTAGAATTAGTTGGGGAATATGAAGTTTGAGAGGGTGGGCTACCTAGCTGATCTTTCCTGCTTTCTGAAAAGAACCCTACTGTTGAGTTCAAAGTGGAACCTACGACTTCCTAATGAAAGAATGATTGAAAATCTTCTCAATATATGTTTCCTGAGCAAATTGTGTTTGCCAAATTGTCGAGATAATTGTTTATGATTAGTGATTTGAATAGATAAGCCAGAATATCAGAAAAATTGATTTTGGAACATTCTACACTTTATCTTTCTGCCTTCAAGAATAACCCAAAGGCTAGGAAGTTTTCTTTTTGTCAGGTTAATCTCTGCTGAGAGAAATCTAATTTTTAATTATGTTCTTTCCATAAAATGTGAGATTTTTGGTTTATTTAGGTTAACATTTATGCTGCTTTATTTCTAACAGTTTATGTTCGCAGGTTCATCTTCCTTGAACAAATTTCAATTTGATAACAAGCACAGTTATTGATTTATTAAAGAAACCTGGTTGATATATCTTTAAAATCTGATGTAGATATGGTATTTAATTGACCATCTTGGAAATTGGAAAATAAGATTAAAATATGTTTTGTGATCTGCGGAGTACTGAGATGAGAGCAATATTGCCTCATGCCTCAGTTGCAACAAGATCATAATTTCCATGATTTCCTACCTTTAATTGTAGGGGTAATTAGATAAAAATCACAATATTTGTCAAAGCCATGCTGTTACTATTTGATCAGATGTCTACATTTTAATGCATTAAAACTGCATCAGTTGGCTGAATGATAAGTTAAATCGGCTATAGAATTATGCAATTATTCTGTATTTTAAACAGGAATTCACTGTTGATCATGAAAAACTGCAGTGCTGTACTTTATATCACACACTTCATCATTATAAGTACCATACCTACCTGATATGCAAGAAAGAGGTGAGCAATTAATACTGTACGATGTTTCATATTGCTTGAATTTGTATACTATTTAAAATTGCAACAAACTGAAGCAAATCCCAGGATAATTCTAAGATTGCTGTATTTAAAAATTGAGTGTTTGGCATTTCTTTTAAAAATGCATATTGTAACCCAACGCTTGTTCAAAAATAGAACATAGAACAGCACAGAACAGGCCCTTTGGCCCACGATGTTGTGCCGAACATTTGTCCTAGCTTAAGCACCTATCCATTCCATAATCCAATTGCCGCTTAAAGGTCACCCATGATTCTGACTCTGCCACTCCCACATGCAGCGTATTCCATGCCCCCACCACTTTCTGGGTAAAGAACCTACCCCTGACACCTCCCCTATACCTTACACCCTTCACCTTAAATTTATGTCCCCTTGTAACACTCTGTTGTACCCGGGGGAAAAGTTTCTGACTGTCTA
>NC_057725.1:22464707-22476956 GCF_004010195.1 Chiloscyllium plagiosum | reverse complement strand
CCCCCTCCTTTTTTACCACCCTCCCTAATCTTACTGAAACATCTGTAACCAGGAACCTCCAACAACCATTCCTGTCCCTCTTCTATCCATGTTTCCGTGATGGCCACAACATCGTAGTCCCAAGTACCGATCCATGCCTTAAGTTCACCCACCTTATTTCTGATACTCCTTGCGTTGAAGTATACACACTTGAACCCATCTCTGTGTCCGCAACTATTCCCTGTCAGTGCTACCTTCTCCACAGCCTCCCTACATTCTTGAACATCCTGAAAAACCGCAAACCTACTTGCTGGACTACAAGTCCGGCTCCCATCCCCCTGCCAAATTAGTTTAAACCTCCCCAAAGAGTGCTAGCAAACCTACCTCCCAGGATATTGGTGCCCTTCTGGTTCAGGTGCAACCCGTCCTGCTTGTACAGGTCCCACCTTCCCCAGAATGCAGTCCAATTGTCCAAATACCTGAAGCCCTCCCTCCTACACCATCCTTGCAGCCACGTGTTCAACTGCACTCTCTCCCTATTCCTTGCCTCACTGTCACGTGGCACCGGCAACAACCCAGAGATGACGACTCTGTCCATCCTAGTTTTTAGCTTCCAGCCTAACTCCCTGAGCTCCTGAATGACCTCCCCACTCCTCTTCCTCCCTGTGTCGTTGGTGCCAATGTGCACCACAACTTCTGACTGCACACCCTCCCCCTTAAGGATTCTGAAGACACGGTCCGAGACGTCTCGGACTCTGGCACCCGTGAGGCAACAAGCCATCCGAGAGTCTCGTCCAAGTCCACAGAACCGCCTGTCTGTTCCTCTAACTATAGAGTCTCCTATAACTAGCGCTCTCCTCCTCTCCCCCTTTCCCTTCTGAGCCTCAGAGCCGGACCTCGTGCCAGAGACCCGGTCACTGCAGCTTACCCCTGCTAGGCCGTCCCCCCTAACAGTATCCAAAGCTTCCTCCCCTTCCCACCTCTAACTGTTACCCAGCTACCTCTGTTCTCTGGCCTAACTATGTCCCTGTAGCTTCTATCTATCACCCTCTCAGCCTCTCGAATAATCCTCAGTTCATCCAGCTCCAGTTCCCTAACATGTTCCAGCTCCAGTTTCCGAAATGTGTTCTTTTTTTCTGAAGGCTTTGAGGGATCATCTCATAGCACAGTTCTTTCATGATAAGTTGATAGTGTAGACTTAAATAAAGGACAGAGATCCCACTGATTCCATAATGGCAGTTGCAAATATAAAAGTTTAACTGTTTGTTCGGCAGAAAGTTGTACGTTTATGTTTTTAATTGATCAGGATGTGTGTAAAGTTTGCTTATCTGATATTCTGGTATATTTACTGTGAATAGAAGTCAGTTGATCTACAGGAACCTCAGTTATCAAAGGTTTTATCCTCTTAATGTGAAAAGATATTCATCAATGCCTAACTGAATCTACTGTAAATATTGAACTTTCTCATGTTTTCAACTATTCATTTGGACAGGCTGCTTCCATTCTAAAACGGAATAAAGATCTTGGCCAAGTTGAAACAATCCAGCAGTGTATGGAAAACGAGAAATGGGTGGAAGATCTCTTTGAAAAATTTGGCGATCTTCTGACACAAACACAGCAGAAGTGTTCATAATGTACATAATGAGATTTTACAACAGTTTTATCTGTGGCACTAACTAAATATCATGGAGACATTGAAATGAACGGTTGCACCCCAGTGGTGCTCGGCTAGGCTTTGAATAGTGGCATTTGTGGGCTATGTGGACCTTGTATGTCGACCTATAGCTACATGGACATGGTTGTCAAGGAAATACATTTTGGCTTTGGGAGTTTATTAATTATTGTGTCTAACCACATTTTTATGATGGCCAATATTTTTGGGTTTTTTTGTATTCTGTGATCTTGAGGTATTGAGTAACATCTATTTCCAAAAAAGAACAATTTTTAATAAAAGTTTTGTGACTGATCAAAACGGCAAGGCATGCACTAAATATATTATGATTTTCTTTACTACCGTAGATTAAACACTTTAGGAAATTGTTTTGTTCAGTAAGAAATGCTTTAAATTGATTACCTGCCTCTTACTGACCTCCAAGACACAGAGGCAACCATATATCTTTCTAATGTCTACCTACCAAATTTCCACATCATAAAGTTGGTGTGCCATGACATTCTTTCAAGTTACCGTCAGCAAACACGTAATTTTTGTTACTCTACAGACTCCTTTTATGTTCAGAAATAGCAAGTTCAGGAAACTGAACGTGGAGTTGGTGCAATTCAAAGACTTTGTGTCAGTTCTGGTGATGAAAACGTGATCAACACCTCTATTTTCCCTGTTTTTGAAGAAAAAAATTATTTTGCCTTTATACCCATATTTCTTTAAAATAAATTGTACATTTTATCTCATCAATAATTGTATTTTTCAGAGAAAATATTGTGGTTTGAATTATGTTCATTTATCTGTGTAATACACTTTGCATTGTTTCCAGTAAATTTTCATTTACATGTTGATCACATTGTATACTTTATAATGAGGTAAACTACTATTTCTTTTTTTCTGTTAATACAAGATTGCTTCAGTGTGTACCAGATATGCATATTGGACTAGTTTTGCCTTTTAAGTGTAGCTGTGTTACACATTGCAATTATTTTCTGATACATGAAAATAAATTTCGTACTAAACCTAAAGCCAAAGAAGTTTATATTGCACCAGGAGAACTGTTCAACAATTCAGCAATATAGACAGTACATTTGTAAATGTAGTTTAATTCAACATGGTTTTGACTGTTACTATGAATAATATTTTCTTGAATATTGCCACCCTGGTGGTTTTTCTTATGCTCTGATTGTTACTTACCATTCTATGCATCATGTTTTACTCTACCAAATTAACCCTTAAAATGACTACCATTTTAAAATTCCTCTTCCCATGTTTATTGTTTTAATTGTGTCTTTGATTCATTAATGTTATATATTTCAGATATTTTGGAAGCAACAGGTTCAAAGGTTTTCAACTACATTTTAAAAAAAATTAACTTGAGAATGGGACAGTTTTGCATTTTGAGATCCAGATCCAACATCAAAAGTTCCTGTTGAGTACAGCAGAATTGAATGCTGTCTTCAACAATCAGTTTTAACTCTCAACTACAGAGGAGTACAGCAGTGAAACTTATTCTTATCAGTTACCTCTTCAGTCATTCTGAGTGAGATTGATCGCTTGTACTATGGAATAGTGTTTAAACTGGATTCCATAACTTTCACAGTGCCCAGACTCAACTGCAACATGTTTTAGAGACAGTATTATTGTGACCTGTAACAATCCAGAGTCCTTACAGGACTTCACAGATAGTTTGACACTAAATGAGATGCTGGGCAACGTAACCAGAAGTTTAAGATGTAGATTTTGAGAGGAAGACACATTAGAACTCCGAAGCCTAGAACTTAATGAGTTGGAGGTGGGGAAGAAATCAGGGGGCACAACAGCCCTATATAGGAAGAATGGAGAGTTATTGAAAGGTTTTTGAATGGGAAAGAATGAATTAATCTGTCACAAAATTGAGGCATTCTTTACACATTAGCAAGAACAAGTGTAGGTCAATTGAACTTTGCTACCCACATCCAAATTCACTTTGTGGTTTACGTGAGCTGAAGGTTCCAGGTGGTGACATGCAAGCCGCAAAATTTAGGATGGTTGAGTCAAAAGCATAGATGAGGTTTTGGCAACCAACTTGTTGAGGTGGGAATGGAAGCTGTCAATATTCTAAAAATGACAGAGGATGTGGTCTCTATTTTCATTGGGTTGTTTTCTAAATGTGTGTCGTAACTGTGTGGATTTACAAGAATTAAAAGTCAAATTTGTATTCTTATCATGTATAACACTCAACTGGATTTAGCAGTGCTGCAATCAAACTGACCTTTTGATGACAAAAAGTAGTGAGTAAACTCCTCTAAGCTAATGGAGAGACAAACTAAAATAAACATCACAGGAACAGAGATACAGGAACAGAGGAACCTGGGTGTACAAGAGCAAAAAGTTTATGTTCAACTTAGGACACGAGATTAACCTGTATTCTAATATTCTTTCCAGTTCTGAGCACCTGCAAATGGAGCAGGATGTGAGGCATTGGAGAGGCAGTGCAAAAGAGTTTCATGAAAGTGGTTCCAGGGATGAGGAATTTCAGCACAAACAATGGACTTGAGAAGCAAAGATGTTTGTCCTTGGAAAATATTAGGCTGAGAAGAGACCTGATTCAAAATTGTGAGCATGCTGGACAGTACGAATAAGGAAACATTATTACTACCTTTGAAAGGTCAGAGTACAAGAGAAGATCAATTTAAATTAATCAATAAAAGAGGAAAGTGCTGTGTGGAAAAACTTTTTCATGTAGGTGGTTATGATTTGGAATACACTGTTTAAGATTGTTGGAAGCAGGTTCAGATGAGGCAATAAAGAGTATGCAAGGTTACAGGAAGAAGGCAGGAGAATGGCAATATTATGAGATGCTAATTTAGATAAGTGACGGACATGATTGGTCAAATGTTCTCTTGTACATTAACAGTTCTGAGATTCTGTGAATTATACACACTTGGTTTGTCTTTGGCTTTCTCGTGTTTAATTTTCTTTACTCCAAGAATCCCATTTGTCACAATGGGTGATTTGGCTGTTTCTATACCAGAAAGAAAAGTTTTCTTATTTATGTGCAGTTTAAGCAAAAAGTTATTATCAGTTGTTTATTGGTACAGAACATTAATACTGATGAAAAGACAAGTTGCCAAAGCTTTTTATATTGCACCTGTCAGGATAACCACAATAATGCTAAATTTCAAATGTCACAATTTTATCCTATGTAGAGAGAAAATTGCTGATGGCAAGTTCATTCTGATTGGCTGAGGCATTCCGATTGAAAAGGCAATTGATTTATCACATTTGGGGTAATTCAAGAAAAAGGTGAATGGCTTTTGGAAGAATGCATATGATTCTTCTAGCAAGCAGTGTTCTATTCATGCAAAAACAGTTTGTGTCATTATTGCATAGTTGCAGCATAAAAGGCTTCAGTAATATTTAAATTATGCTACATTTAAATATTAATATTAAATTAGAGCTATTTTGAATAGAGTATTATTATTAAAATTATGTGCATTTCCCCCCTTAGTTTGTTAAGCGGATGCTCTCCAAGCTTGCTGAAGAAGGGCTTATGCCCGAAACGTCGATTCTCCTGTTCCTTGGATGCTGCCTGACCTGCTGTGCTTTTCCAGCAACACATTTTCAGCTCTCCAACCTTTACCAATCAATTCAATGAAGGATATGAATTGTATAGAGAGCTTCATACTGTTTACTCAACAGAAAGAAAGCAAGTTGCACAGAAAACTTCAAACTTTGTGATTTTCAACAATTTTTATTATGAGTAGCATGTTTGAGAATTCTGTTTTGAGGAAAACAAACATGGACAAGGTAAAGGCTCACTTCAAACAAGCCAAGGTACCTGGATATAGAAATAAGATTCAATACTCCAGCTTGAGTAATGACATCTGAAATCTATTCATTGTTGAGCAAGTGAATGTTGAGTCAGCACTACAGAAATTTTGTTTGAAAATCCTTTTCATGATCCAAGGTTTGGACTCAAGAATTTTCAAAGCATTCCAAATTGCTTAGTGTGGAAATATACATTATCTCAACATGCTTTAATTGTGCTATGCCTGATGATTTTGAAGACAAGCTATGCAGTTAACAATATAAGACTGGAAAAAGCAACACCATTATAGATCTAAAACTAATTTGCACGTCCTTCACATTTGACATTTTGCCACTTTAGTTTGAATTGTCAATCAGAAGAATTGTTTGACCATCTTGCTCATGAACATATGAGGAATGACAAAAGATGCAATTGTTCGCTTAGTATTTGAAGATAATAGACAAAGAACATGATATTGCCTCAACTTTGATCTTGAAAAGGCTTGAGTGAACATTTTAACAAGGCTTGTGAGTAATGTGTAGTGTAAAAGCTGTAGGCAAATATAATGTAGGCCTTTATTCTGAGGGGACTGTATTGGACTTGGGTAACACTGCAGTTAGGATATAGTGCAGTTTTGGTCTCCTGCCATGAGTGATATTGTTGCTTTGGAAGTAGTTCATGAGGGTTCTGAGGGCAAATTCTTAAAAAAAAAGGGTTGCCATTATGAAAAAGGATGGAGCATGTTGGACCGAAAAAGTGATCTTAGCAAAATGTAAGACACTGAGAAGCTTGACAGGTAGATGCTGAGAGAGTGCCTCCCTTTGAGGGGGAAATCTATAACCAGGGACAGATTTTAAAAATAGGGCAGGAATAAATCATTTGCCCTCAAGCCTGCTGCACCATTTATAGTGGTTAGGCTGGTAATCAACTTTGTGATTTATTTTCTACGCTCGTCCCATATGCCTTTAGTCATTGGTATTTAGCAATCCATCAAACTCTAGTTAAAATGAATCTCATGACAGCCTCTACAGATCTCTTGATTACAGAATTCCAAAGATTTACAGCCCTCGTAAATTATAACTTTCTCTGTTTCTGTTCTCAGTGGCTTCGTCCTTGCTTCCAGACTCCTCAATCAGGAGAAGAATCTTGCCTGCATCTACCCTTTCTATCCTTTTAATTATTTTTGTTGGATTTTAATGAGATCACCTCTTATTCTTCAAAACTAAGAGAATACAGGCCCAATTTACAAAGCTATGTTCATATTTGACAAAGTATGGCATCAAAGACCCCTAGAAAAACTCGAGTCAGTGGGAATCAGCAGACATCTCTCCATTGATTAGAGTCCAACTTGGCACAAAGGATGATGGTTGTAATTGTTGAAGGTCAGTCAGATCTCAGCTCCAGCACATTTCTGTAGGACTTCTGCAAGGTAGTCCTTGTGGAAAAATGATAAGACACAGTCAAGCCATGCTAGTTCCAGGCAATAACTATCTGCACTAGGAGACAATCTAATCAGTGTCCCTTGGCATTCGATAGGGTTAACAATCACTGAATCCCTCATTATCAACAGCCAGGGGGTGACCAAGCTCAAGAAACTGATTAGACTACATAAAAATACAAGGGTAGATCAAATGGGTACGAGTCTTGCAGTGAGTAACTCAACTCCTGATTCCCCAAAGGCTGTCCACCATTTACGAGATACAGTTCTGGAATATGAATTTTCCAGGATAAGTGAAGCTCCAACAACACTGAAGAAGCTTGACACCATCCAGGACAAAGCCTGCTTGCTTAGCATCACATCAATGTGACGTCCACTCCCTCCACCACTATCGCTTCCATCTCAAAGGACTACAGCTGATAAATGCTTGTTACTTGTATTTGTTACTTGTATTTATTACCTGTAAATTCTCCTTCAAGCCTTTCAACGTCCTGACTTGGAAATATATCACCATTCCTTCAGTGCTGCGTCAAAATCCTGAAATTCTCATCATTATGGTATTGTGACTACTTATGACACATGGTCTGTGGTGATTCAAGAAGGTAGCTCACCATCGCCTTGAGTGCAACTAGGGAAAGGCAATAAATAGTGGCTATCAATAAAAAGAAAAGACAATCCTGCCATCCTGTGAACTTATGTTCCATTCAGTGCAGCAAACATATCCTTTCTAATTTAAAGAAACCAAAAAGGCTAATCAGCATGTCTACAATGACTCTTACCAAGTTTTATTGATGCATCTTAGAAAGCATCCTAACCAGATCCATGACAACTTAGTATGGCAACTGCACTACCCAGACCCCAAGAAATTAGAGAATTGTGAATACGTCACAATCCATCACACAAACCAGCCTTCCATCCATTGACCCTATCTATACTTCCCGCTGCCTCAGAAAAACAGCCAACATAATCAAAATTTGGAGATGCCGGTGTTGGACTGGGGTGTACAAAGTTAAAAATCACACAACACCAGGTTATAGTCCAACAGGTTTAATCGGAAGCACACTAGCTTTCGGAGCGTCGCTCCTTCAGGTGGTAGTGGAGGGCTCAATCCTAACACACTGAATTTATAGCAAATGTTTACAGTGTGATGTAACTGAAATTATACATTGAAAAATTGATTGTAAAGCCTTTCATCTGTTAGAATACCATGACAGTTTCACTTCTTTCACCCCCAACCCAGACAAACAAACACACAGACAGACAAAGACCCACATGCACACATATATTTTGTGGGGTGAATTTGAGCTTGCAGGGTTACATTGTACTTTGCTCAAAAGCTGCATGAATTCATGTAAAACTCTGTTATCTGACTTTTTAGATTAGAATCAATCTAAACATCATGGCATAGACAGAGAACACGGGGCCAACACCTTCAACATATTGTCTAGCTATCACAATTGTTAACAGCTAACCTGAGAATGCAACTTTAAAAAAAAAGGTTTTGTGATTGACACATGAAAGAAGTGAAACTGTCATGGTATTCTAACAGATGAAAGGCTTAACAGACAAATAAGTTTTTCGATGTATAATTTCAGTTACATCACACTGTAAATTTTTGCTATAAATTCTGTGTGTTAAGATTAAGCCCTCCACTGCCACCTGATGAAGGAGCATAGCTCTGAAAGCTAGAGTGCTTCCAATTAAACCTGCTGGACTATAACCTGGTGTTGTGTGATTTTTAACATAACCCGGGTGGGAGAGGTCTTTGATTATGCCCTCTTTCATCAGGCAGATGATACAAAAGTTTGAAAACATGTACTTACAAATTCAAGAACCCGGACCAACCAACCCAACCACCCTGTAGCTCAACATTTCAATTCCCCCTCCCACTCCACCAAGGATATGCAGGTCTTTGGACTCCTCCATCGTCAGACCACAACAAAATGACGGTTGGAGGAAGAACGCCTCATCTTCCGCCTAGGAACCCTCCAACCACAAGGGATGAACTCGGATTTCACCAGTTTCCTCATTTCCCCTCCCCCCACCCTGTCTCAGTCAAATCCATCGAATTCAGCACCGCCTTCCTAACCTGCAATCTTCTTCCCGACCTCTCCGCCCCCACCCAGTCTGACCTATCACCCTCACCTTGACCTCTTTCCACCTATCACATTTCCGACGCCCCCTCCCCCAAGTCCCTCCTCCCTACCTTTTATCTTAGCCTGCTGGACAAACTTTCCCCATTCCTGAAGAAGGGCTTATGCCCGAAACGTCGATTCTCCTGCCTCATCTGTAAGCCTTTAATGACTTATTGATGAGGACACTCATGTCCCTTACATCTACAATTTCTAGGTTCAAAACATTTAAGAAATTTTCTGCACATCTGTTCTCCTGACCAAAGTGTATAACCTTTAATTTTTCTGGCATTACCATCCATCTATAATGATATTGTTCACTCACTAAGTCTGTTGAAATCATCTTGAAGCCACTTTGCATCTTCCTCATAGCACATATTCTTCCCCAGTTTTATGTCATTGGCTAATGTGTAAATCTTACATTTTGCCTCTTCATCAAAATTATTGATATATATATAAGCCACTGCTGGACATGCACATGAATAGCAGTGAGTTGAGGGATGCGTAGGTTAAGTTACTATACATTAGGATTAAGTCTCGGCACAACATCGTGGGCCTAAGGGCGTGTTCTGTGCTGTGCTTTTCTATGTTCTAACTGGGGCCCAAGTATTGATCCTTGCAATACACCACTAGTCAGTTTGCCAATGTGAGAATGACCGATGTTCTCTTCCTATGTTTTATGCCTGTTAGCCAATATTTCATCCATGCTGGTATATACCTCGCATCCCATGTGTTTTAGTTTAATTTAACCTCTTAAGGAGGACTTTATCAAAACTCTTCTGAATATCCAAGTTTTATAACATCGTCTTAATTAATTTTGTTGATAACATACTCAAATTTCTAATCGGCTTGTCAAACACAACTTCCTGTTCACCTGACCCATGCTGATTAGGGTCACTCAGATGGTTACTATGTAAGTGTCGCTTCACATTATTTGTAATATATTGTCACATTTCCCGACTACTAATGTAAGATTAACAGCTCTGCAGTTTCCTTTTTCTCTGTCTCCTGGACCTCAGAACATTAGGTTGGGATTCTAAATTACTATTCATGTGATATTATGACTACACCACTACTTCCCTATAATTTGATATTAATTTACACAAAGGAAACAGATGACATAGAAAATATTTTATCATTGAATGCTGTGCATCAGGGCTATTCAAGATATCCCTGATGCATAATAAAGACAGATCTTGTCTTTATTCTGAGGACATGATAGGCCAAGTGAAAATAATGTATATCAGCTGTAACTAACTATTTAAACAACCAACCGATGAAAAGTGATGTGAGTGGCTCAACTCTGGGATATAAGAATTTACACCATCAAGATTAGATTAGATTAGATTACTTTACAGTGTGGAAACAGGCCCTTCGGCCCAACAAGTCCACACCGACCCGCCGAAGCGCAAACCACCTATACCACTACATTTTACCCCTTACCTAACATTACGGACAATTTAACATGGCCAATTCACCTAACCTGCACATCTTTGTGACTGTGGGAGGAAACCGGAGCTCCCGGAGGAAACCCACGCAGACACAGGGAGAATGTGCAAACTCCACACAGTCAGTCGCCTGAGGCGGGAATTGAATCCGGGTCTCTGGCGCTGCGAGGCAGCAGTGCTAACCACTGTGCCACCGTGCCGCCCACAAGCAATCTTAAAAAAAACAGATCTTTTGCTCAACACTCAGTGGATTAAATAAACCATGCATCCTCATTGATCCATTTCTGATTCCAAGTGGTTTTAAGAACTGTCCACTCACAAATGTCCCATGGATGATTCAGAAGACGATGACATCTGGGATGATGATGCAACTGAATTTGATAAGATATCTGATTATACCATCCATGGAAATGATGAGTGAGATGATGATGCAACTGCAGTACTGTGTATACTATTTAAGGACAGCAAATACAGTACAGTATTTCAAGGTTTATATACATATAAGTGTAAAATAATCTCAAGACTTACCAGTAGTTTCATGATTGTTTTCAATTGTAAGGTTTATAAATAAATCGGATGCACAAAAATTGTTTTGTTGAATATGTAAAATGTGATCTAATGGGTAGGTACAATTTTAAGAAAACAATATTAGGAAAGTAGTTTTTAAGCAAATTTGGTTTAATGCAAAGTCAGCCAGTGTCTGAAGTGCATTAACCTTTGGTACTTGAAATGTACAGCATCCTACAGTGACATCTAGTGACAAAAATGCCTATATGACATACATTTGGAATACTGATACTGAATTTAAGTGATGTAAGAAAATTAAAGTCCTTTTACTCCCTCAACAGTTTCCCCTATGTTGTTTTTCACCAATAAACTTGCATTTAATGATGCTGTTAATGTAGTAAAATATCATGAAGTGTGTCACCAGAAAGGAACCAGACAAAAATTGACATTGAGCTCAATGTACATATTTTTAACTATGTGATTAAATACGATTACATTTTAGAAACATCTTTAAAAAGTAAAAGATGGAAAGTTTTAGGGAAGGAATTGCAGGGTTTAAGGCTTATGTGGCTAAAGTAAAAAGCCTCAAATGATGCAGAAAAGGAAATGGGAGTTGCACAAGAGCTTTGACTTGGAAGAATGTAGAGTTGCAGATCTTCTGGTTATACATAGACAGTCATAGAGTCACAGAAATGTACAGCATGGAAACAGACCCTTCGGTCCAACCCGTCCATGCCGACCAGATATCCCAACCCAATCTAGTCCCACCTGCCAGCACCCGTCCCATATCCCTCCAAACCCTTCCTATTCATATACCCATCCAAATGCCTCTTAAATGTTGCAATTGTACCAGCCTCCACCACATCCTCTGGCAGCTCATTCCATACACGTACCACCCTCTGCGTGAAATAGTTGCCCCTGAGGTCTCTTTTATATCTTTCCCCTCTCACACTAAACCTATGCCCTCTAGTTCGGGACTCCCCGACCCCAGGGAAAAGACTTTGTCTATTTATCCTATTCATGCCCCTCATAATTTTGTAAACCTCTATAAGGTCACCCCTCGGCCTCCGACGCTTCAGGGAAAACAGCCCCAGCCTGTTCAGCCTCTCCCTGTAGCTCAGATCCTCCAACCCTGGCAATATCCTTGTAAATCTTTTCTGAACCCGTACAAGTTTCACAACATCTTTCCGATAGGAAGGAGACCAGAATTGCACGCAATATTCCAACAGTGGCCTAACCAATGTCCTGTACAGCCACAACATGACCTCTCAACTCCTGTACTCAATACACTG
>NC_057725.1:22459626-22464176 GCF_004010195.1 Chiloscyllium plagiosum | reverse complement strand
CTTCTTAAACAGTGGCACCACATTTGCCAACCTCCAATCTTCTGCTACCTCACCTGTGACTATCGATGATACAAATATCTCAGCAAGAGGCCCAGCAGTCACTTCTCTAGCTTCCCACAGAGTTCTTGGGTACACCTGATCAGGTCCTGGGGATTTATCCACCTTTAACCGTTTCAAGACATCTAGCACTTCCTCCTCTGTAATCTGGACATTTTGCAAGATGTCACCATCTATTCTCCTACAGTCTATATCTTCCATATCCTTTTCCACAGTAAATACTGATGCAAAATATTCATTTAGTATCTCCTCCATTTTCTGAGGCTCCACACAAAGGCCGCCTTGCTGATCTTTGAGGTGCCCTATTCTCTCCCCAGTTTCCCCTTTGTCCTTAATATATTTGTAAAAACCCTTTGGATTCTAATTAATTCTATTTGCAAAGCTATCTCATGTCTCCGTTTTGCCCTCCTGATTTCCCTCTTAAGTATACTCCTACTTTCTTTATACTCTTCTAAGGATTCACTCGATCTCTCCTGTCTATATCTTACATATGCTTTCTTCTTTTTCTTAACCAAACCCTCAATTTCTTTAGTCATCCAGCATTCCCTATACCTACCAGCCTTACCTTTCACCCTGACAGGAATATACTTTCTCTGGATTCTTGATATCTCTATACTGAAGGTTTCCCATTGTCCAGCCGTCCCTTTACCTGCGAACATCTGCCTCCAATCAGCTTTCAAAAGTTCTTGCCTAATACCATCAAAATTGGCCTTTCTCCAATTTAGAATTTCAACTTTTAGATCTGGTCTATCCTTTTCCATCACTATTTTAAAACGAATAGAATTCTGGTCGCTGGCCCCAAAGTGCTCCCCCATTGACACCTCAGTCACCTGCCCTGCCTTATTTCCCAAGAGTCGGTCAAGTTTTGCACCCTCTCTAGTAGTCGATATTGTGGGGAGTATTTTGAATACAATTCTAAGATTGAGGTTGGGTACACTGGAGTTGTATAAAGTTCACAAGATTGACATTACTTGATGGTCAGATTCATGATGCAGATAATATATTAACAAAAAGATCATAGTATGGTAGTCGGTGAAGAAGGTTATATAAGAATACAAAGAGATCTTGATCGATTGGGCTAATGGGATAAACTCTCTTGCTTAATTTAAAACCAGCAACACAGAAAAGATTTATCCCATGCAGTAATCTGTAAAGGGTTGAGTGGCCAAGAACAATTTAAAGTAAAAATTAACAACTTTATTTCTTAAAGTATAACAGAGAATAATTAACTGACAACTATGTACAAGTCCTTAGTCTAACCTATCTTTTACCTTCCCTTGTATAATACTAGCCTGATCAAACTCCAATTAAGATTTACAAAACAACAGTTCTTATCTCAAAACCAGGCAACTTTCAGTTCTTCTATTTGAATCTTCCTGTGTCTTCTTCTTAGGGATTCTGCTTCACAGGTTACTGATCGAAAAAGGTACTTTTAAGAGAGCTATTTTTCAAGCAGTCTTTTATCCACTGGGACTTGGCAATTTTCCCTGCTCTTATACGCCAAAGCATTGAATTGTGTCATTGGCTTTTAAGATTGTCAATATACTCAAATCAAACTTGATTGGAAATTGGTATTTTTGGGGGAAATAATTTAAACTGATTAGCCTAATTCAAATCTGGTTTTGACATTTCCAGGCGACCAGCTATTCCAGTAGCTGGAGCACATGTTACGTTGTGTCTTATTGAGAACACTTGGTGCTGTCACTGCTAGCTTTTAACTCTTAAAAGATATAGTTCACCAGCAAATGGAATTAATTTAGGTCAATGTGAGATTTTGCATTTTGGTATAATGAACAAGGGCTGGACTTACGCAGTTAATGGTAGGGCCGAAAGTGTGGTGCTGGAAAAGCACAGCAGGCCAGGGCAGCATCCGAGGAGCAGGAGAATCAATGTTTCGGGCAGAAGCCCTTCATCAGGAATTGGTATGGCCCTCGGCAGTGTTGTCAAACAGAGAGACCTAGGGGTTCAGGTTATTTGTTCCTTGAAACTTGTGTAACAGATGGACAGTGGTTAAGAAGGTGGATGGCATGCTTGCCTTAATTGCTCAGACCAATGAGTATATGAGTTGGGATATCATGTTGCGCTTGTACAGGACAACATGACATTGGTCAGGTCACTTTTGAAGTAATGTGTACAGTTCCGGTCACTCTGTTATTGGAAGGATATTATTAAATTGGAAAGGGTGCAGAAAAGATTTACAAGGGTATTTCTAGGACTGGAGAATTTGAGTTATAAGGAGAGGCTGGATATGCTGGGATCTTTTTACTGGAGTGTAGGAAGTTGAGGAGTGACCTTATAGAGATTTATAAAATCGTGAGGGGCATAGTTAAGGTGAATAGCAAAGGCCTTTTCCCCACAGGAGAGAAGTTCAAAACTAGAATGACTCCTCCTCCCCTCTCGCCTGAGGCATAGTGACCCTCAGCTTAAACTACCCCCAGTCATCATTCTTTAATGTGATAGCACCCCAATGGTCTGGTAAAATCATGGTTACTCTATCATTATATTTTTCCAAAAATGGTACATATTCAGTGAAGTATTTTGTGAAGTGTGGCTACTACAATAAGCTGCTAAATTATAAACAGCAAGGTCTGATAGAGTTTTCATTTAAAAGGTAAACTATTTACAGATGTAGTTTACAATGCCCCTCAAATCAAGTTACTGAAACCATAATCAATTGTGGTTAAGTTACTGCAACATTATTAATGGTAATTGAATCTAATTTTAATTGAGGTAACTGACACTTTGTGAGGTCATATATAATTTAATGCTAACATAAATAATTGACCAAGTCTGTCCAATTGGGTAGTGCAAACTTAAAAATAGAAAATTATTTTGGTGCTTCTTTTGAATTAAAAAAAGTACTTTGATAGGCTTAAGAGATTTTTATGAGAACCATGTAGATTTGTTGATCTTATAATGTTTAGTAGGCAGTGACAAAGAAAAGCACACTGATTCATTTGACTGTCAAATCGTTTCAAAGGTGTTATGAAACTAGACATGTTCGGATCACTTTTTAAAGAACGAACTTACTGCTTCTTGCCAGCTTGACGCTGTGCCACTGTTACTCAGAACTAGGTCCTAATGGAAAACACCTGGGAGGACAGCAGAAGCCCTGTAGGAATGTTCTCAAAGCATCTCTGCAGAAGTCAATCATCTCCACCCACTCATGGGAGTCCCTCGTCTGTGACCAACCAAAATGAATAAGATTAATTTGGAAAGGCACTGGATACAGCAAGCAACTTCGATGGAAACTCACAAAGGCAAAGTGGAGACATTAGAAAGTGTATATAAATCTCAAAATAACTCATAAGCTGTCTACCAACTGTTCAAGGATCGCATGTACTACACGTGGCAAACTTTGCAGACTGCACACTGGACTTATTAGCCATCTCAGAACCAATTGAACTGGAGTTAAAACAAATCATTGATCCTAAGGGACTGACTAAGAGAGGAAAGACTGCCACCATGTAATTGTGATTTGGAGATGCCAGTGTTGGACTGGGGTGTACAAAGTTAAAAATCACACAACACCAGGTTATAGTCCAACAGGTTTAATTGGAAGCACTAGCTTTCAGAGCGCCGCTCCTTCATCAGGTGATTGTGGAGGACACAATTGTAAGGCACAGGATTTATAGCAAATATTTACAGTGTGATGAAACTGAAATTATACATTGAAAAATATCTTGATTGTCTGTTGAGTCTTTCATCTGTTCGAATACCATGATAGTTTCACTTCTTTCATGTGTAAATCACAAAACCTTTTTTTAAAAGTTGCATTCTCATGTTTACTGTAACAATTGATGTTAGCTAGACAATATGTTGAAGGTGTTAGCCCCGTGTTCTCTGTCTATGCCTTGATGTTTAGATTGATTCTAATCTAAAAAGTGAGAAGACAGAGTTTTACATGAATTCATGCAGTTTTTGAGCAAAGTACAATGTAACTCTGCAAGTACAAATCTGCAAGTACAAATTCACCCCACAAAATATATGTGCGCATGTGGGTCTTTGTGTCTGTCTGTGTGTGTGTCTGTTTGGCTCGGGGGTTGTGAGTGTGAGAGAGAGTGTATATGTGTGTGTAGTGAGTGTAGAGTGTCTTAAGTCTGCGAGGGGGTGCTATAGTCTTTTAAAAGACTATAGCAGAGAGGTATCAGGAAGTATTTTAACTCAAACCTGTACAAAATAATAAAGTAATTAACTAAGCAGAGATGGCTGGTCAGGTGGTGTGCTTTAATATGTATGATGTGGGAGCTGGCTGATCCCATTGTGAACGGCAGTGACCACATCTGCAGCAAGTGTTGGTTGCTGGAAGAACTCCAGATCAGAGTTGATGATCTGGAATCTGAGCTTCAAACACTGCGGCGCATCCGGGAGGGGGAGAGTTACCTGGACACTTTGTTTCAGGAGGCAGTCACACCTGGGAGATTAAGTAATTCACATCCAGTTAGTGATCAGGGACATCAGAGTGTGACTGTAAGTGAGGCAGGCAGGGGGAA
>NC_057725.1:22354655-22456519 GCF_004010195.1 Chiloscyllium plagiosum | reverse complement strand
CCGTGGATACAGCCTTAGAATTAGAGGGGGTAAGTTCAGAACAGAAATGCGGAGACATTTCTTCAGTCAGAGAGTGGTGGGCCTGTGGAATTCATTGCCACAGAGTGCAGTGGAGGCTGGGACGCTAAATGTCTTCAAGGCAGAAATTGATAAATTCTTGATGTCACAAGGAATTAAGGGCTACGGGGAGAATGCGGGTAAGTGGAGTTGAAATGCCCATCAGCCATGATTGAATGGTGGAGTGGACTCGATGGACCAAATGGCCTTACTTCCGCTACTATGTCTTATGGTCTTATGTGGGAGTGTGTGTGTGTGTGTCTGTCTGTCTGTCTGGGGTGGGGGGTTGTGAGTGTCTGTGAGAGAGAGTGTATATGTGTGTGCATGAGTGTAGAGTGTAGAGCGGTCCAGGACATTCGACACATGTACACAGACACACACACACCCTTACAGACACACACTCCCATACTCACACATGCATTTTCTCAGAAACTTAGACCACTCTAAGAATGCCAGGAAGGGAAGGTGGGTTGTTGGGGGGGGGGGGGCGCGTGGACCTGACCAGGTAGTCACAGAGGAAACGGTCTTTGCGGAAAGCGGAAATGGGTGGGGAGGGAAATATATCCCTGGTGGTGGGGTCTGTTTGGAGGTGGCAGAAATGTCGTCGGATGATGTGGTTTATACGAAGGTTGGTAGGGTGGAAGGTGAGCACCAGGGGTGTTCTGTCCTTGTTAAGGTTGGAGGGTGGGGTCTGAGGGCGGAGGTGCGGGATGTGGATGAGATGCGTTGGAAGGCATCTTTAACCATGTGGGAAGGGAAATTGTGGTCTCGAAAGGAGAAGGTCATCTAGTGTGTTCTGTGGTGGAACTGGTCCTCCTGGTCCCCTACCACCACAGGAATTGCAAATCTTGCGCCCACACCTCCTCCCTCACCTCCATCCAAGACCCCAAAGGAGCCTTCCACATCCATCAAAGTTTTACCTGCACATCCACCAATATAATTTATTGTATCCGTTGCTCCCAATGTGGTCTCCTCTACATCGGAGAGACTGGACGCCTCCTAACAGAGCACTTTTGAGAACATCTCCGGGACACCCGCACCAATAAACCCCACTGCCCTGTGGCCCAACATTTCAACTCCCCCTCCCACTCTGCCAAGGAAATGCAGGTCCTGGGCCTCCTCCACCGCCGCTCCCTCACCACCTGGAGGAAGAACGCTTCATCTTCTGCCTCAGAACACTTCAACCCCAGGGCATCAATGTGGATTTTACCCCACTCTGCAAGCACCCTGCCTCTATTCCTGATGAAGGGCTTTTGCCCGAAACGTCGATTTTCGGGCAAAATTTGCTCCTCGGATGCTGCCTGACCTGCTGCGCTTTTCCAGCACCACTCTGATCTAGACAAAGACCCACATGCGCATATACATTTTGTGGGGTGAATTTGTACTTGCAGAGTTACATTGTACTTTGCTCAAAAACTGCATGAATTCATGTAAAACTCTGTTATCTCACTTTTTAGATTAGAAATAATCTAAACATCAAGGCATAGACAGAGAACACAGGGGGCTAACACCTTCAACATATTGTCTAGCTAACATCAATTGTTACAGTTAACCTGAGAATGCAACTTTAAAAAAAAAGGTTTTGTGATTTACATATGAAAGAAGTGAAACTATCATGGTATTCGAACAGATGAAGACTCAACAGACAATCAAGGTATTTATTCAATGTATAATTTCAGTTATATCACACTGTAAATTTTTGCTGTAAATTCTGTGCCTTACAATTGTGTGCTGCACAACCACCTGATGAAGGAGCGGTGCTCTGAAAGCTAGTGTGCTTCCAATTAAACCAGTTGGACTATAACTGGTGTGTGATTTTTAACCATGTAATTGTTATCATGTCTGTCAGTAGCTTTCTACCTGCTTCATGTACAATGATAGAGTAGGGTAGGGAAACATGTTAGCAAAATCCTGCAATTAGCAAATTGTACAATTGACCACCAGTTTTTTTTTGCAGAAATAAAACTGGAAATACTCAACAGGTTTGACAGCATCTGTGAAGGAGGAAACAGGGTTAACAGTTCTGATGATGACCTTTCGTTGAAACTGATATGACAATGCTGCTCCTTTAACAAGGTTATGTTGTCCTTGGTTTTTTCAGAGGGTTAGTAAAGGCAGAGGTTCCGATATGCCTGGGTTTATCTACTTGAAGAAGCTTTTAAGTGTTTTTTAAAACACTTGTACAAGGAAGGGGGTGTGGCCAGTTATCCCAGGGTTTGATTTGGTTTGTTTTGAGGCTGCAGGTCAAGGAAACAGTGCCATGCTGATCCTGGAGAAGGGCTTGTGCCCGAAACGTCGATTCTCCTGTTCCTTGGATGCTGCCTGACCTGCTGCGCTTTTCCAGCAACACATTTTCAGCTCTGATCTCCAGCATCTGCAGTCCTCACTTTCTCTCTCTGACATCTCTACTGTAAGAATCTGTGTTTGAATTTACCTTTTTAACAAGGGGGTGTTTATAGGGATGTTGCAAGTATTTGGCATAGCATCATTAAGTTGCGATAGAATCGATTGGGTTTTCAGATAGGTTATGTTATTCCATTTTGTTCATATATGAATAAATTGTTTTATTTAAAGCCGAGTGGTTGGGCCAGCTGCATCACTCCTGGAGTATCCACTATTCACCTTCTTAAAACAACTAGAAAAGTTAGGGTCTATGCTACATTCATTAAATATTTTGAGGGCGTTTGGCCTGGTCCATAACACTGGAGAACAGAGATAGTGAAAAAAACGTCTTGCAATTCTGAAGAGATTTCTTTCTCTGTTAATGCTGTTAGACGTGCTGAGTATTTCCAGCAGTTTTCTTTTTTTACATTTCAGTGTTATATCTTGTATTAATTCTAGTTGTGTTGTTTGAAGAGTATTGGCCCTGATCAAAGAAAGAGGCCATTCAGCCCATCAAGACTGCAACGACCCTGCAAAGGTCATCCGACCCAGACCCATCTCATCCCCATAGCCCCACATTTACCATGCTAATCCACCCAGTCTGCACACCACTGATCACTAAAGGGCAAATTAGCAGGGCCAATCCACCTAATCTGCACAATTTTGGACTTTGGGAGGAAACCAAAGCACCCAGCAGAAATCTATATAGACGCAGGGAGAATGTGTAAACTTCAGACAGTCACCAAGGCTGGAAATGAACCCAGGTCTCTGGCACTGTGAGTCAGCGGTGCTAACCACTGAGCCATCCACAATATCAGCAAAGTTAGGCCTTATTTAAATTTAATTTAAAAATACATGTCTGACATAGTATTACTTTTTCGACATTATATTTCTACAATACATTTGTGACTACACTTCAAAACTACTTAATTTAAAGCAGAATCCTTTGGACATCATGAGGTCTTGAAAGATGTTTCTGAAATGCAAATTCTTCAAGACCTACTTGACAGGTCACTGACATTCTGCAATCAAAATCCCATTTCAGTTAAGTAATGTTTAGGGTTTATCTTATCTATATTGTTTCCTATCTCCATCAAAAAAACCCATGCTTCATCTATAACCCTCTCAGCTGGAACCCCAACTCCAATCTCCCCTTTCTTCTCAGGTCCTTAGAAGTGTTCTTGCTTTCCAAACCTTGCTTATTGATCCCACAATATTCCAAATGTTTGAACATTCTTAATCATGCCTCTATCCAAACAAAATTGAAAGGGTCCCAACCAAAGTCACAGATAAGAAATAAGGGCACGAGTAGACCATTCAGCCCCTTTAGCATGCTCTGTCATTCCATATGATCACGGATGATCTGATTGTGGACTTTACTCCATTCTTCTGCAAACCTTTCATATCCTTCAAATTTCTGAAATCAAATTTACTCTTGATAACATCTCTGAAATGACTGCCAGACTACTCAGACCTCTTGGCATCATGGTGGCCACCAACACACTAAAACAGCAGCTAATGAACTTGAAAGACCCTATACAGATAACAAGCAAAACTTATGTCATTTACCAAATACCGTACAAGGACTGCACGAAACACTACGTTGGACAAACAGGCAGAAAACTAGCCACCAGGATACATGAACATAAAATAGCCACAAGACGACATGACCATTCCTCACTAGTATCCTTACATAATTAAGGAAGGACACCACTTCGACTGGGACAACACATCCATATTAGGACAAGCCAAACAGAGACATGCACGGGAATTCCTGGAAGCATGGCATTCCAACCGAAACTCTATCAACAAACACATCGAGGTAGACCCCATCTACCAACCGCTGAGAAAAGAAGAAATGACATAACCAACCCAAAGAAACCCAAACATAGAAATAGAAAGCAGGAATCAGCAGCGGTGCTTCGTCTGGAGGCCCACTGAAGATGTTACCTCAAAGGGTGACGAAAAGTCTTCAAATGAACCTTCCAGCTCAGCGAGCAAACCTACATCCACTTCCAGCATCCGCAGTTCTTTGCCTTTTTTAAAAATCAGAACACATTTATTCTGATCGCCTTCTGTTACTCATCTTACACCTTCTATTGGCAACTTTATTTCCCTGTCCTTCTCCCTCTCTCTGCGAAAGCAGACAAACCCAACATCTTGCACTCTAATCACATGGCACCCTTTGAAATATGACACCTCCAAGATGTTTCAGATAGAGGTTCAAACGTATTGTTCAACTGATTTTATTTATTCACAACAATGGCCTTAGTTTTCCCAGAGACAAAAAAACTGTAGTTGCTGGAATCCAAAAAAGACAAGCATGAGGCTGGAAGAACACAGCAGGCCAAGCAGCATCACGTGGAGAAATTGACGTTTCGGGTGTAATCCTTCTTCAGGACTTGAAGAAATGTCAACTTCTCCACCTCCTGATGCTGCCTGGCCTGCTGTGTTCTTCCAGCTTCCTGCCCGTCTATCTTAGTTTACCCAAACTGGCATTATTGCTGCATTGGTGTTTAAATTATTGTTCTTCAAGATATTAAAATAAACTCCAGTTGATTTTGACAGGATGTAGTTGTATGCTTGACCTTCTTTACTCACTGCGCTTCAAACTTCTTGGTACAATATGTGATGCGGTTAGGAAGTCTTTGGGAGACATGGTACTATGTGTGAGTTATTCTTTTAATGATTGGACAAAGAGGAATACAACGTGAAAGGCAAAGTTAGTATACAAGAAGATCCTCTACTACATAGTTGAAGCTTTTTTCTCTATTCCAGGCTACCATATTTGTTGAGCAAAATCTGAATTTCAATCCTCCATTGTTACAATTTCTACAAAGTTCAAAATTGCACATTTTTTTCACAAGTATGTTCATGTCTTTTAGTTACCAATATTAATTTATGTATATGATATATTTCAAACACGTCAATGTCAATTTTATGTTCGGTTTTACACTGCCTAATTGGACGTTTCGATTATTATAGTCAGATTGAAGGGCCTTTTTATAAAATATCCCTCTTCTCATCTGTCATAAGATTACCCTACATTTCTTGAATATTAAAACTTTCAAACAGAATGCACTATCTTTAATGACCATATAGCTTAGCTTGCAAAATTCTGTGGATAAATGAATTCATGACTAATAGGAATCCCTGAAAACTGCCACTGGAAAACGTCGGGATGTGTTCAGTTTCAAAGGTGTTCAATTCCAAAGGCCTGTTGACGGTGCAACCACCGTTCTAAAACTAATCAAACATTAAAATAAAGTTTGTTTGTTATATAGAGATAGCCTGTGATATCGTAGCAGGTTTCGCCCCATGACATAATTACAAATTTAACTATACCCATGACTTCACAATTTAGAATTATTCCTTTAGTTCCGCTACTGCAGAGGGAGACAAACACCACTTTCAAGATGGTCTTGCATTTCAGAAACTCACACATAATGATGCCATATATTAACAATCAGTAACCGTATAACAACCATGACTAACTTGGGGAGCGTCATGTAATCTGTACTGTACAAACAGGCATGCTTCAAATGGTCGCGAGCCGGCCGGCTCAAGATTCCAATTGTAACGGGTTGACTTCCGGTTCCCTGGGCACCTACAATCGTCTAACCCACAGGTGGGGGAATAACATAAAGAAATATTAAAGCACGAAAGCATAAATAAGACAGCAGCACAATAATGCAATAATTAAATAAATAATATTTAGTAATTAATCTTTGCTGTGTCTGCCAGTATGATAAGTAGTTAAATTGCCTCGACTTTATTTGGGTAATGGCCTGAGAAACCCCCTCCCCTGAGTTGTTGGATGGTAGGTGCGGCGCAGCGCGGCGCGGGCCGGTCAGGCTGTTGGTCACAGTCAGTGAGAGCCGAGCGGCGGAGGCGGCAGCAGCAGAGTCGGAGACTGTTGGAGCTGAGTCGGAGAAGGACCGGCTGAACAGAGAGCAGTCGAGCCGGTGAAAAGAGGGACCGAGCGGGCGGCTGTCTGTGTGCGCGTGCGTGTGTCCCGGGCCGGATGGGAGCGGCGGCTCCATGGCGCAGCCGGGCTGTGTGAGGTCGAGAGGCCGAGTGTCGGCGGAGAAGCTGCGCTCCTGGTGGGAAGTGCCGGCCATCGCTCACTTCTGCTCCCTGTTCCGGGCTGCCTTCTCGTTGCCCGACTTCGAGATCGAGGTAAATCTTTGAACCGAGGCCGAGGTGTGGGGTGTGGGAGGTGTGGGGGGGTGAGGGGGATGATGGGCCGTCGTCCTGGCCTCCCTTCCGCCCGCACTGAGACACTGCCTTCACTCGGAGAGCGGCCGGTAACGAGAAGGATTTGACGCCGCGTTCTGTTTCGGAATCGGGCGGACAGGCTCTACCCCGGCAATACTGCCGCCTGAATTTCCAAGGCCTAGCCTCTCCCCTTGACCCCTACCCCGACCTCGGCTTCAGATCTACCATTGGGATTGGGAACCGGGGAATTCCACCCTTTTCCTGCGGCCTTCGTTTTAGGGCTTGTGTTTAATCGATGCTTCTTCCACCTCGGCTTCAACTAGTATTCCTTGTTTGTTGCCAACCTTTTGTGTTTAGTTATTGTTTTGCCTGTTCCAGCTTTAGGGTTGGGTTTTAATTGGCTGCTTTCACACGGGGTTCGGTTTAATTGTTTTCTGCTTTGAGGTTTACTTATCATCCTGCTCGATCTTTAGGTTTGTTTGTCCCAAACACATTCCATTGCTAGATTTACTATTTCTTTTAGTGTCATCTTGAGTATGTTACTATAAAATCCAGTTAGTTTGAATAATCCGTGATTTAAGAGGATTAAAATCCTTAAACTATTCCTGTTCATACATTTGTTTATAATACAGTATTGATTCAGGAAAAAAAAACTTCTTTTTATATATATATATATGTCGTTTTTACGACCACCGGATGTCTCAACGTTCTTCATTTCTGCCAAAGCACTTTTTGAAGTGTAGTCATTGTTGTAATATAGGAAACGCAACAGCCAATTTGCACACGACAGTGTGATAATGATCAGATTATTTGTTTTTGTGATGTTAGCTGGGTGATAAATATTGTGCCAGGATACCACTGATACTTTCCCTGCTCCTCTTCAAGATTAATAGCGTGGAATCTTGTAGATTCGTTAGGTGCGGGATGGTGACGGGTGCAGACAGCGCCTCAGATTAACGTCTCATCTGAAATACACCCATTCTGACACTGCACTCCCTTGTTATTGCAGTGTTGTGTAGTGCTTGAGTTTTGTGCACAAGCCCTACAGTGGGACAGAAGTGAGTTACTACCAGCTGAGTTACGGTTGGTACTGATTCTATTTAGTGTCACGTCTGTACAATGAATTATGATGATCATGCTGCGTGTCTGTGTAAAAAAACTCACTATTTAATTGTGGCAATGTTGCAAATGTTCCTTTTCATTATTTTTGTTTGACTATTGAGGCTTAGTGACTCATCTGTAATTTAAAGCATGACGTTATTCTTTTTGTAATGCATCTGTGTAGGCGAGCTGTGGGAAATGGTGAAAACTACCTTGAGTCAGCAGAGGCAGTGACGTTGTAATGTTTCCTTTTAAGCAAGGTGTTGATGAAGAGTCTCACAGGCTTATGTGGCTGTAAAACTTACTATTTCATGAGCCGTGACCGAGAACAGCTTATTTTATTGCTAATGTGTTGCATTCGGTAAAACAGTAATTTCCAAAATTAAAGCAAGCGAAAGTGGAGTACTTAAACCAACCAGGAGAAGAGAACTTAACCCTCACATGCTATTTAATTTTTTTTAGTTAAGTTTCTAGACAACTTAGTGTCTACTCTTGGATTATAAATTGTTTTCATTCAATATGAAATTAACCCTTGTTGTATTCACGAAGGGAGGTATCACAGCACAGAATATAAATTATTTCCTTCTGCTGCTGTCAGATTTAATCTGCTATCTATCTGATTGTGGTCTCCTACACACTTTGTGTGCATGAGCAATCATGTTAGTTATACTGCTGTTGTTGCTTTTTTTTAATAGAAATAAATATTTTGAATACATGTAGCAACTTTCAATACCTTGGGTTGACTCGAAGCACTTTACAAAGCTAATTAAGTACTTATTAAAGTCATAGAGATGTACAGCACGGAAACAGACCCTTCAGTCCAACTTGTCCATGCTGACCAGATATCCCAACCCAATCTAGTCTCATCTGGCCCATATCCCTTCAAGTCCTTCCTATTCATGTACCCATCCAGATGCCTTTTAAATGTTGCAATTGTACGAGCCTCCAACACCTCCTCAGGCAGCTCATTCCATACATGTACTACTCTCTGCATGAAAATGTTGCCTCTTAGGTGTCTTTTATATCTTTCCCCTCTCACCCTAAACCTCTGCCCTCTATTCTGGACTCCCCCATCCCAGGGAAAAGACTTTGTATATTTATCCTATCCGTGCCCCTCATGATTTTTTAAATCTCTAGAAGGTCACCCCTCAGCCTCTGACACTCCAGGGCAAACAGCTCTAGCCTATTCAACCTCTCCCGATAACTCAATAAAGGAATCCATACCAAACATCGCCTTCACAAGTCTATCTACCTGCGACTCCAATTCTAAGGAACTGTGAACCTGCACTCCAAGGTCTCTTTGTTCAGCTACGCTCCCTAGGACCTTACCATTAAGTGTATAAGACCTGCCACGATTTGCATTCCCAAACTGCAGCACCTCATACTTATCTGAATTAAACTCCATCTACCACTTCTCAGCCCATTGGCCCAGCTGATCAAGATCCTGTTGGTAATCTGAGGTAACCTCAGCTGTCCACTACACCTCCAATTTTGGTGTCATCTGCAAACTTACTAACTATACCTCTTATGCTCCCATCCAAATCGTTGAGATAGATGACGAAAATTAGTGGACCCAGCACCAATCCTGGTGGCACTCCACTGGTCACAGGCCTCCAGTCTGAAAAACAACCTTCCATCATCACCCTCTGTCTTCTACCTTTTAAATCAGTTCTGTATCCAAATGGCTAGTTCTCCCTGTATTCCATGAGATCTAACCTCGCTCACTAGTCTCCCATGGGGAACCTTATCAAATGCCTTACTGAAGTCCAAATAGATCACATCTACCGCTCTACCCTCATCAATCCTCTTTGTTACTTCTTCAAAGAACTCAATCAATGTGAGCCATGATTTCCCACGCACAAAGCCAAGTTGACTATCCCTAATCAGTCCTGGCCTTTCCAAATACACGTACATCCTGTCCCTCAGGATTCCCTCCAACATCTTGCCCACTACTGACATCAGGCTCACTGGTCTATAGTTACCTGACTTGTCTTTACCACCTTTCTTAAACAGTGGCACCACGTTAGCCAACCTCCAGTCTTCCGGCACCTCACCTCTGACTATCAATGATACAAATATCTCAGTAAGAGGCCCTGCAATCACTTACCTAGCTTCCCACAGAGTTCTAAGGTACACCTGATCAGATCTTGCGGATTTATCCACTTTTGTGCATTTCAAGGCATCCAGCATTTCCTCCTCTGTAATATGGACATTTTTTCAAGATGTCGCCATCTATTTCCCTACATTGTATATCTTCCATGTCCTTTTCCAATGTAAATACTGATGCAAAATACTCATTTTCTATCTGCCTCGTCTCCTGCAGCTCCACACAAAGGCCGCCTTGTTGATCTTTGAGGGGCCCTATTCTCTTCATAGGTACCCTTTTGTCCTTAATGTATTTGTAAAAACCCTTTGGATTCTCCTTAACTCTATTTGACAAAGCTATCTCATGTCCCCTTTTTGCCCTCCTGATACTCCTACTGCCTTTATACTATTCTAAGGATTCACTCAATCCATTCTGTCTATACCTGACATATGCTTCCTTCTTTTTCTTAACTAAACCCTCAATTTCTTTAGTCATCCAGCATTCCCTGTACCTACCAGCCTTTCACCGTAACAGGAATATACTTTCTCTGGATTCTGGTTATTTCATTTCTGAAGGCATCCCATTTCCAGCCGTCCCTTTACCTGCAGATATCTGTGCCCAAACAGCTTTTGAAAGTTGTTACCTAATACTGTCAAAATTGGCCTTCCTCCAATTTAGAACTACAACTTTAGGTCTGGCCTATCCTTTTCCATTACTATTTTAAAACTAATAGAATTATGGTTGCTTGCCCTAAAGTGCTTCCCCACTGACACCTCAGTCATCTTCCCTGCCTGATTTCCCAAGAGTAGGTCAAGTTTTGTAACTTCTCTAGTGGGTATATCCACATACTGAATCAGAAGCTGATGGCCATACGTGGCCACAAACAGCAATTTGTTAATGACTGGTAATCTGTATTTTAGTTGCATTTTATTGAATGGGACATCAGCATTTGGGAAGAAACCCTCTTGTTTAAAAAAAACCTATTTCATATCCATCTAAGAGGGCATCTGGGACCTCAGTTTAAAAACTCATCTGAAAGATGCTGCCTCAAATGGTCCTGCACAATTTTCTGTCTCGGTTTGTGGAGTGAGGCTTGAATCTATGGTTTTCTGATTTAATTTGGTTCTTCCAGCTCATTGCTACCTTGTAGTCCAATACAGCCAAACTTCTCCATGACTCTCATTGCTGATTCACTCTCTTGCTGACTCATTTCTATACAGCAATTGAATTTCTCAGCAAATTGAGAAATTTTCATGATTATCTTTAAAAAGGACATTGCGTAATGCAAGCAGTTCCCTTTAGCATTAATACTTTAAGGAAGCACTTTTGAATATTGACTGAACATTCAATGTTTGCAGTAATATACTTTCATTAAGGTATTTTAATCAAAAAAAGACAAATAATAGCAATGTGGATTAAAGAACTTTAACGTCTGGAACTTTAACCTCTGGAATTAGAAGACACCTCTTTGTTGGCAGGAAATTTGTTACAGTCATCCAGTAGTGAATGATCTACATGAATTCAGTTTGTCATGCATAATTCCATACTTTTAGTGGAACTGCAATGTTAAGTCTGTATGATGCCAATTTTTACCTCAAAGGACCATTGATATGAAAAAGTAATAGTGATCCAGTAGGGACTTCTCCTTTCATGATGAGATTTAAGGTGAATTATAATGTAGATCCAGATAATCCATGCTGTACTCAAGGGACTTGATGCATTGTATGAAAATAAAAGCATATAGAGAAGCAGTGTTTAACTGGTTCATCAAGATTGCCTCTGACAGTCACAATACATTAAGTGTGATTTAAAACACCCACATCCACCAGCATCATGTAATCTCCTGAAAGAAGCACAAATCATTGCGTTCCATGGTGTGGGTGTTGGTGTCTGGAAAATTCCTCTGCATGATCAAAATTAGCTCAAGAAATCATTGACCATAAGTTACATTGATTAAATAAGGCACAATGTCTTAAAGCACCAAGCACGTTAGAGGAACACATTCAAACACAATTGGACATTGCTACACAAAAACTTTAGGGCAAATAAGCAAAAGATTGGGTGAAAAATAAAATTGGTTAAGAAACACTGATTTTGGGAGAGAATCCCAGATTTTGGGACCTTGGTATTCAGATGTCAATCAGTAGTGAACTAATTAAAATCTAGGCTGCTCAAGAGGACAGAATTGGACGAGTACAGATAGCGTAAAAGATTGTAAGTCGGAGAAGATTATGTATAGGATGGATTAAAGTTACAAAATGAATTGGAAACAAAAATGAGAGCAATCAAGTCAAGATATCTCTTAACTTGGTCATTTTGGGTCAATGGATCCAGGTTTGATGGTGGGCAGGGACTTGATATGAGTTAGGACTGTGTGGCAGCTTGGATGATCTCAGGTTTAAGGTGACTTTGTGAGATGCCTTTCAAACCTTTGTTGAAATAGTCAAGCCTACATCAAAGGTGGGAGGTACCTGGAACATGGTGCCAGCTGAGGTGGTGGAAGCAGATACGATAATGTTTAAGAGGCATTTAGACAGACACATGAGCAGGCAGAAAATAAAGACAAAATTTTATTTAAATGGTGATGCATTGGGAAATGTAAATGTTCAAAGGGATCTGGGTGTCCTTGAACACCAGCCAATGAAAATAAACTGGAAGTGCAGCAAGTAATTAGGAAGACAAATGTTTTGGCCTTCATTGCAAGAGCATTTAAGTTCAGAAGTAAGGCACATCTTACTGCAGCTGTGCTGTCATCCCGTTTCTCCCCTCAGTCAAAGCAAAACGCTCAGTGACAGTATATACCTCCTTCATCTTTATTCCAAGCCCTGGAGGGAGAGAGAACAATACCCATGTACACAGGGACATGAGTTCAGTCTTCTCTGGAATAGCAATTTCTTAATGAACTATATAGTCATTTTACAGGGAGGAACATCTAGATAAGGCAACATACATATTGATTAGGTGACCATTACAATCAGCAAGTGTCACTAGCAAAGATTAAGCCATCTGGTGTTACACAATGAATGTTCTTAACCTTAACTGGCTTCACATAATGAATACTTTTCACCTTGTTAAACTCCACCCTTCAGGCACTCTGATGAAGGGCTTTTGCCCGAAACGTCGATTTTCCTGCTCCTTGGATGCTGCCTGAACTGCTGTGCTTTTCCAGCACTACTCTAATCCAGAACCTTATTAAACTAACCTTACATACTGAATGCTTCTAACTTTGTTAAATGGCTATACATAGTGAATGCTTTTCCACCTTCTTAACACATTACCCTTGCTTCCAACACTCCATTGTTAACTGCAAGTTCTTATCTGATCTGAGTCATGTTCAGCTGTGCCTCGTGTTTCACAAAACTTACAACTTAACTCTTTTCCTACCTGCTTATACCCTACACAGAGGGACCTCAATTATCCAAAGCCGATGGGCAGTCAGGTTTTTGATCGGATAATTGATTTGACCTTAAAGGAAGCTGCACTGCACATAATTGCATTAAAAGCATGTTTACAGAGTTTTGATTTCATTCAATCGCTAAAATTTGTATAAACACTGGATATCGCTTTAAAAATCATGACATTTTTTAAAATCAAATCACTTTTTGTGTGCCTGTACAGTAAATAAAATTCATTGGAGTGGAGGTCAGTTATTATTTTCAAAGAAAATATCCAGCCGCTGTTGCTTGAGGTACTCCTGTCTTTTTTTGCGAAGATTCATCAACTTAACAATATCGACTTCATCTTGTGCTTCGTACCACTCCATGAAAAGTCGCAAACTGTCAATAGCTTCATTAAAGAGGACTAGAGGAGGTGTTGGTATCAGATTTTCCTTACCATCTATGCCATCTGTACTTTCCTGCTGTTCTTCTGTGACTATGTTGAATATCTGATCATTGCTGAGTGTCTCTGTTCCAATGTCGTTGTCACAGTTCACCCAAGCATCGATCTCAGTCTCTCCAAAGTCTCCTAAACCCAGCTGTCTGCAAATTTTGGTGATGTCAGTGGTTAGCCTTTATTCTGGATGGGTGACCTCTTCACTGGCAAGGCTCCCAACACTCCATGATTGACGATGGCTTAATGCAGTCCCAAGATTCAGCAATCACGTCTTTGACTGTGAATGCCTTCATAATTTCCTGAAGTCCTTTCTCTGCATTGTCTTCACCCAGGACAGCACGCAGCATGTTACGGTGATAATATTTTCCATTATTGCGATGATTCCCTAATCAAGCGGCTGTAACCTTGAAGTGGTGTTGGGTGGGAAAACACTTGATAGCTCCGTCTGTTGATTCTAACTGGCTGCCTTTCACAGTGTGTGCCCCCGCATTGTCAACATGCAAGTTGCTCGAGTCCAGCACTTGCCAAATGTGATCTGACAGTAGGTACAAAATCTTCATGGAACCAGGATGAAAAAAGTGGATATATCATCCATGCCTTATTTTGTGCTTTGTACTTCATGGGAAACGTGCTCTTGTCACAGCTCTTGAAACAATGTGGATTAGCATATTGCCTGGTGCAGACGAGCAGTAATTTGAGTGTCTGTGGTGTTGACACAAGGGAAAATCGTGATGCGATCCTTCTCCACTTTGTCCTGACGCCTGCTTTTTGGCGGTGGATGCAAGTGTTTTATCCAGCAGTGCACGCCAAAATAATCCACTTTCATTGTACATTTGCTCAGGTTCATACTTTACTTCATGAATGATGGATTGCAGTTCCTGCCTTCCACGATGATTGTCATCCACAGATATCTGCTCTCCAAGAACTGAGTTGCCTAATGCCATGATAATGTTTGAAGTGCTGTAACCAGCCCAATGATACGCTGTGATCAGACTCACTGGTGTGGAGTTGTTCATGGAAACTGGCAGCTTTTTCCAGTATCATCGGGCCAGATACAGGAATTCCCTTTTCTCGCTGCTGTGAAAACCACAAAAATACAGCTTGGTTGAGTTGTTCATCCTTTGCCGACGTCATGGATTTTCTTTTTAGAGCATTTGCAGTGTCACTTTGGCTAATGAATTTCTCAATCGGCAGTCTTGCTTTCCTGATGTCAGACACTGTCGCTATTCCAATGTTGTATTCCTGTGCAACCTTTTTTGCCTTTTCCCCGTGATCCAGATGCTGTAAAATCTCGCTTTTCTGTTCAATTGTCACGGTGGTCTGCTTTCTCTTCACAGACAAGGTACGTAACTACAACAAACTCCCATCAATTGGACTAGATACGAACTCGGAAAAAAGTCGTAGAGGGAGTGAAGACACCACTGATTTTTGTCATGCATTTTAAATCCTTCAGCATGTCAGTCATTTTTGTGTGAAAATTCTTTCAACACTGTGACAATTGACTAAGATTGTTGCACCAGTGTCATTAACATCTCTTTGATGCAACATTTGCACACCTTTAGTGCAGGTGACCCTCATTTACGTACTGTTAATAAAAGACGCGATTACTGCACCATTGTTGGTAACACCACTGTTGTAAGGGTTTCACGGGACCTTCAGATCCTGTTCGGATAATCTGATTTTCAGATAATTGGTGTTCGGGTAATCGAGGCTCCTCTGTGCACATTCTCAGTACAGGACCTTGGTAGGACCACACCTGGAGTATTGTGTTTGGCGTTGGTCTCTTTCAAGAGAATATGGTTACAATATGAGTGCAACGAAGGTTCATTGGGCTAAAACTAGGGATGACAGGACTGTTGTATGGGTAAAGATTGGTTATACTAGGCCAGAATTCACTAAAGTTTAGAAGGATAAGGAGGGATCAGGTCAAAATGTGTAAATGTCTAACTGGACGAGATAGATTAAATGTAGGGCAGATGTATTCCTTGATCGAAGAATCTAGAACCAGGATCACAATGTCAGTATATGAGGGTAGACCATTTCAGACTGAGATGAGGAAATATTTCTTTACCCAGACCACGGTCACTCTGGAATTTGCTACTTCAGAAGGCTGGTGGTTGGGTTTTAGCCCAGTGAACCTCCGCCACTAGCTGTCCTTAGTATAACTGGAAATAATTGTTAGCTTAAACACAATTTAATGCTTTCGTCATTTTCAAAGTCTAAAATGTAACACAGGGACTTTTAATATCTGTGCAGCAAAGGATGTCATTCTGGTTGCCCTTCTCTGTCTGAACCGTTTCCAAAGTATCAATATCACCAGCATGGTAATGTTTTAGTCTCTAGCAGGGTTAAAAATAAAAAGGCCAATTACAGTGCCACTGAAGCTTCATAAACTGCTTCAGGTACAATAAATTGAAAGAGGAACAGTTGTTATAAACATTTAACAATGTTTATGAGGAGAAACCTCTTCAGTCAGAATGTATGGAATTCATTACCACAGACGACTGTGGAGGCAAAGTCATTGAGAATATTTAAGATTTGGAGGTGCTGGTTTTGAACTGGGGTGTACAAAGTTTAAAAACCTCACAACACCAGGTTATCGTCCAACAGGTTTATTTGAAAACTAGTGAGAATATTTTAGACCGGTTCTTGACTGTTATGGGATCAAAGGTTACAGGGAGCAGGTGGGAGAATGGGGTTGAGAAACTTATCAGTCATGATTGAATGGCCTAATTTCTACTCCTATGGTTTACTTCTGCACAACGTCAGCATCCCACCGGAGTCCAGTGCAGGGCTGTGAAAATAGATGCAGTTTTCAGTTTTTAAATTGACTGCATTAATTTAAGTCAGTATTATAATGTTGTATGGTTATTCTACAAAGAGAGCGTATTGGCATCAGGCTCTTCATTTGCAGAAAACATTTCAGGTCTTCCTACTGTCTTTCACTGTCACATGTCTGGTCAGAATTCAGTAATGCACTGTGGAAGAATCAGATCTGGCACAGTCCAGAATCAAAAAACACTGCAGTCCAGTAAAGATACTATAGAACTTCTGAATGATGACTAGCTTCAGAAATATGCTCAGCCCCATCAACAAGAGTTTTTGTTTTAGTAGATTTTAGTGGAGAATAAGGAGAAATTTATTTTAAAAGTATAATATTAATTTTGCAGGTCAATTGCATTCTTTAAATAAGCAAGCATCCGATGACCTGAGTGACTTTAAGTTGGCTAATAAATTAATCAAGTATATTAAGAAAGAGGAAAAAAAATCTACAGTTGTTGTGCAATTAAGGTTGCGAATGTTGCACACATATATTGAGAAGGCGGTCACAGATACAAAAAAGGACTTGAAACTAGTTGCAACTGTATTAGCAATTACTTTGAAACAATGTTTTGAACTCGTGGGAAAGATTTGCACCCCTAAGATGTATGTTGAGTTGAAACCCTGAATAAGCATGAAATAATTAACATGTATTAAATAATTGTGATGTAAGTATTGCAGCAATGAGAGCCATTAGGTCTCATAAAATTGCAAAGACTTAAGTGATAATAATGGCATTATTTTAAGTACAATTAATCAGGCAATAGAGTGTGCCTTGGTGACAGATTTGTGTGGCATTAATGTTTACTCTGAGGATGTAGGTCTGCTGTCAAGTATGAGTGTACCTACCTGTCTGCCCTGAAGCCTGGGTTCAAGTCCAACCTCATCCAGAGGTTTGTCATAACACATCTGCACTCGATTAAAAAAAGTCTACTGAGAGCATGTAATTACTCAATGCCTGACTGGTTTGGAAATTAGCTTTAATATGGTGCTCATTTTCCAAAAAATGTGGCACGTAATCAATTGTGCTTTCTGTTTTGAAGTTGTGGTAATTACTAACTAATCATTCATATTTGTTTAGATGTTGCCTGACTAACTTTTTGTCTTTTTTTTGAGGAAGTGGCATCTGGGTGTACTTTGAAAAGCCCTGTAATATGCCTAGACAGACAAAATGCATTTGACTGTCTGCTACACATTGACCTTAAATCAAGAGACTATTCAAGTTCAAAATTGAACAATTTCTTTTGAAGAATTGGTCAAAGCATTAGAAACAGATTGTGTTTTGTTGAAGGTAGGTCAGAGTAGGAAAAATTGCAATGGGTGTCCCACAGATCAATGTTAAAACATCTTTTGTTTCTGTATTGCATTAATGATGTGGAAATTAGAGTAGCTTGTAAATTATGCAAAACTACAAGTTAGGGCTAATTCCAATGAGGCTGCTATGGAACTATAAAGTGAGTTGGACCAAACACACAAGTGGGCAGAGTAATCGCAGATTGCCTTGATGACAAATCTGAAGTATGTCATATAGGAAACAAAAATAAATGTCATAAATACAGAATTACAGCCTAAATGGTGTCAAAATAGCTGAGGATGCAACTTTTGAAAGAAAGACCAGGTGTTCCTAATCTGTGTGCCCAAGTATTGTACATCTATTTACTACAATCAAAATTAATAAGATTTGGAACTGTGTAGGCAAAGCACTGAGCTGCAAATCAGAGGAGCTTGTGTTCATGATACATAGTGCTCTGACCTAACTACACTTCAAGTACAGCAGCTATCACTTACATTGTTATTGCAGAGGATAAAGAGAAGCAGCTATTTTTAATCAGTGTTTGGATGTATAATAACAGTTCCAGGGCAGGTGAGACTGCTGGAACCATTTGCAGCAATGCAACCATGTGTGTTGCAAGACCCTATGAGGAGCAGTCTATATTGGGCAACTGGTGCTGGTTTCGACTGTGCCAACAAAAATGTTTGTACCAGTTTGGCTATTTCAGGCAGTTCAAGTGGCTATATTCACCCCAAGATTGCCATTCATTAAGTTACTGCTTACAAGTTGGGGTTTCCCATTGAGCATTGTTCAATTATTTTCCCCCTCATAAAAAGATTTGTTGAGGTTCATCAAGGAGATTGCCACTCCCCAGTGTGCATTTTATCAGTCATAGAGTCATACAGCACAGAAACGGACCCTTCGGTCCAACATGTCCATCAGTAACATAATGTAAGTGATAGCTGCTGAACTTGAAGTGTAGTTAGGTCAGAGTACTATGTATCATGAACACAAGCTCCTCTGATTTGCAGCCCAGTGCTTTACCTACATAGTTCCAAATCTTATTAATTTTGATATCTTAAATTAATGTAGTCCCATTTGCCAGCATTTGGCCCATATCCCTCTAAACCCTTCCTCTTCATATACCCATCCAGCTGCTTTTAAATATTGAAATTGTACCAGCCTCCATAATTTCCTCTGGCAGCTCATTCCATACACACACCACTCTGCATGAAAAGGTTGTCCCTGAGGTCCGTTTTAAATCTTTACCCTCTCCCCTTAGACCGATGACACATACGTTTGGACTCCCCCGCCCTAACTGAGGTTGCCACTTTCTAGCTCCATTTAAAATTAAATACAAAATTTATAAATAGTCAATGAATATTAAGTATTAAAACTGAATGTTTGCACAATTGTCCAAATATGTGACTTGCCACTGTGTATTTTCAGCTGTTTAATTTACATTTGATCGTATGCAGATAGTTGAAGGAAAGCTGGACTATTAGTCATAGAGTCGTAGAGATATACAGCATGGAAACAGACCTTTCGGTCCGACCCATCCATGCCGACCAGATATCCCAACCCAATCTAGTCCCACCTGCCAGCACCCGGCCCATATCCCTCCAAACCCTTCCTGTTCATATACCCATCCAAATGCCTCTTAAATGTTGCAATTGTACCAGCCTCCACCACATCCTCTTGCAGCTCATTCCACACACTTACCACCCTCTGCGTGAAAACGTTGCCCCTGTGGTCTCTTTTATATCTTTCCCCTCTCACCCTAAACCTATGCCCTCTAGTTCTGGACTCCCCGACCCCAGGGAAAAGACTTTGTCTATTTATCCTATACATGCCCCTCATAATTTTGTAAACCTCTATAAGGTCACCCCTCAGCCTCCGTCGCTCCAGGGAAAACAGCCCCAGCCTGTTCAGCCTCTCCCTGTAGCTCAGATCCTCCAACCCTGGCAACATCCTTGTAAATCTTTTCTGAATCCTTTCAAGTTTCACAACATCTTTCCGATAGGAAGGAGACCAGAATTGCATGCAATATTCCAACAGTGGCCTAACCAATGTCCTGTACAGCTGCAACATGACCTCCCAACTCCTGTACTCAATACTCTGACTTTCTTCACTATCCTAGCACTTTGCATTTATTTGAATTAAACTCCATCTGCCACTTCTCAGCCTACTGGCCCATCTGATCAAGATCCTGTTGTAATCTGAGGTCCATTACACCTCCAATTTTGGTGTCATCTGCAAACTTACTAACTGTACCTCTTATGCTCCTATCCAAATCATTTACGTAAATGATGAAAAGTAGTGGACCCAGCACTGATCCTTGTGGCACTCCACTGGTCACAGGCCTCCAGTCTGAAAAACAACCCTCCTCCACAACCCTCTGTCTTCTACCTTTGAGCCAATTCTGTATCCAAATGCTAGGTCTCCCTGTATTCCGTGAGATCTAACCTTGCTATCCAGTCTCCCATGGGAATCTTATCGAGCGCCTTACTGAAGTCCATATAGATCACACATTGCATTCCGATAAACGCACTAGTTTTAAGCAGTGGGAACTGTACTGTTGTCAGTCTCATTACTGAGATACAAGGTGGATGCTCAGGAATAAAAACAAAGTGCTGTAGCAAGGCAGCACGTCCAGCAGCATCTGTGGGGAGAGAAACAAAATTAGCAGTTTGTCCAGAATAACTCCTCTCCTGGTTCTGGAGAGGGAGTTCCAAAAGAGCCAAAAAACAAATTCATCATCATGCCAGGGGATGAAGATCATAAAGTTCAGCCCTTTAATGAAGGGTTCATTTTGTAGATAAGACAAAAGAAAGATAGATTCTTTAAAAAAACTTGAAACTAAATCAGGAATGTTTGGGCAAGAAACCACAGAGTAAAGCTAATGTGAATCAAATTTAGGTGATTGTGATGAAATAGAGCAATAGAATCATTAAAACTTGAAATGAACTCCTGATGGATTAGTGGAAGTAAATCACTAGAGAAATACAGAAAGCAAACAAAGAACTGAAGATCTGAAACAAAAACAAATTGTGGTAGAAACTGGGCTGGTCTAGCAGCAACTGTGGAGAGAAATCAGAGTTAACATTTTAGGTCCACATGATGCCAAACCTGCTGAGTTTCTCCAGCAATTGCTGTGCTGGAGAAACAACTGGCTGGCATAATGGGAGAATGTGAGGCTTTCCAAAAGCTTAAAAAATAAGTTGGGCCTAATGACTTCCCTTCATGCATTTACTTTGCTAGGCATAGGGAGAGCTTTGTGTTCAGACTAGTGGTTGAAACAAAAATTGCTATTTATAGGGTTGTTAAAGTGACAGTCATTTTTAGACAAATTTAATTACAAAACAATTAAGTACAGCACAGGAGCGGGCCCATCAGCCCACCAAGCATATGCATATTCTTAATCCTTATTTAGACCTACTACGTACTGTCCATGTGCAATTTCTATCCCTCTGTTCACCTCCCATTCATGTCTGTCAAGATACACCATAAACATTGCTAATGTGCCTGTTTCCACAACCTCCACTGGTAGTGCATTCCAGGCATCCACTAGCCTGCATTTCTCTTCTAAACGTTCCCTGTCTCACCTTGAAGCTGAGCCCTCTTGTAGTTGAACCTTCTACCCTAGGGAAAAAGCCTCTGACTGTCCACCCTGGCAGTGCCTCTCATAATTTTGTAGATCTCTATCAGGTCACTTCTCAGCCTCTGTCTTTCCAGGGAAATCAAGCAGAGTTTATCCAACCTCTCCTCATAACTGAAACCCTCCAGACCAGGCAACATCCCGGTAAACCTTCTCTGCACCCTCTCCAAAGCATCGATGTCCTTTTGGCAGCATGGTGACCAGATGTACATGCAATATTCCAAATATGAGCTAACTAAAGTTTTGTACACCTATAACATAACTTCCCAACTTGTATATTTTGATGCCCTGGCTGATTGAAGGCAAGTATGCTGTATGCCTTCTTGAAGAGAAACAATTCAGAAGAAAAGTGGAAATCTTTGAATATTCTTGTGCCATGAATGGGAAGAAAAAGGTATTATCAATAAGATGAAGCTCCCAGTAAACCTTCAAGATTGATGCAAAACTTAAGCAAAGCTATAAAACATCAGTGATTTATTGGCCATGTTAGCAACTGAAGATTTCATGTCATGATTTATGATGTCATGTGGATCCCTTGTTTATGTCACAGCCTTAAGCATACAATCAGGAACTTTCTTTTTCTATTTCAGTTCCTTGATTTGTGGACCATTCTGGAGCTTTTAAGTACATAGAGCCATTGCTTGTGCAACATCATATTTGTTTTGCTGTAGCACTGCAGTTTGAAACCCAAATATCTGCCATTCTGGTCAACTTTTCAATAGATTTTTAACTAAGTCAGATGATGCATGTAAGGGGTAAGCAAGAAATGTTGGACTTGCTCTCTCAGAACTTAACAGCCAGGAGCAAGAGGAAGCAATTCAGCCTCTTGAGCCTGCTCCACCTTATAAAATCAGCCATGATCATATTCTCTCTTCCTCAACTCTACTTTTCCTGGACAATACCCATAATCCTTTAAACTGTTACTATTTTAAAATCTGTCCATTTCCTCTTTACATTTACTCAATGTCTCACACTCTCGGGTGGGAAGTTCCACTGTGCTGGACAACTGGAGCATTGATTAAAATGTACTGTGAACAAAAATAAATCTTAGGCCAGACTACTTAGGGTGGACGGACTCCATTATTTACTTGGGTTTATAATGATAATCACCTAACTTTCACTTCATAAAAAGTTGATGGGCAAGAAATGATCACAATGATGCAACTAAACGTGACCTCTATCACTCGCGACTCCCCTTATCTCTTGGAAGAGTCCAATTTTCCTGAAGTATTTTGCCCTGTTTTCACACTTTTTTTTTTAGATTAGATTAGATTACATTAGATTACATTACAGTGTGGAAACAGGCCCTTCAGCCCAACAAGTCCACACCGACCCGCCAAAGCGCAACCCACCCATACCCCTACATTTACCCCTTACCTAACACTACGGGCAATTCACCTGACCTGCACATCTTTGGACTGTGGGAGGAAACCGGAGCACCTGGAGGAAACCCACGCAGACACTGGGAGAATGTGCAAACTCCACACAGTCGGTCGCCTGAGGCGGGAATTGAACCCGGGTCTCAGGCGCTGTGAGGCAACAGTGCTAACCGTGCCGCCCACTGTAGGGATTCTATGATTCTTTTGGTAAGTTCATGAAAAATTCTTCTCCCAACTTGTGAAAATAATTAAAGTGTGATGAACTCCTTTTATCACATGAAATACAGCTGCACAGCTATCTACCTTTTGTATATTATGTAACATTTGCAACCAGGAAACTTAACAGCTTTGTTTGGCAGGCTGTGTTGTGAATCCTCATTTACTGCATTAGATTGCAGTTTTGTACAAAATTGATTTATCTCTGCGAAAAAACAAAACTTGTTTCCTTGTTGCTTATTCACGTCTTGTAGGAGCAGTGCACAGTATACCTATTAGATTAGATCACTGACAGTGTGGAAACAGGCCCTTCGGCCCAACAAGTCCACACCCTCCCTCCGAAGCGCGACCCACCCAGACCCAACACTATGGGCAATTTCGCATGGCCAATTCACCTCACCTGCACATTTTTGGACTGTGGGAGGAAACCGGAGCACCCGGAGGAAACCAACGCAGACATGGAGAATGTGCAAACTCCATACAGACGGTTGCCTGAGGCGGGAATTGAACTCGGGTCTCTGGCCCTGTGAGGCAGCAGTGCGAAACACTGTTCCACCGTGCCACCCTAGTTAGTCATTCACGTGTATTTATAATCTATTTGTATAACATCTGGCAAATGTTGGCACCCAGTTCTGTCACATTTGAATTGGATGAAAGTCTTATCCTATCATCTAAAGTCCTAGTAGTTGCATAAATCCTTGTCTCTTTTGTGAACTGACTCATGCCCTTTATCATGAAGAAACTGTATCTTGAAATATTTTACTGTGTTAAAAGGGCTATAGGGATTCCTGAAGAAGGGCTCATGCCCGAGGCGTCGATTCTCCTGCTCCTTGGATGCTGACTGACCTGCTGCACTTTTCCAGCAACATATTTTCTGCTCTGATCTCCAGCATCTGCAGTCCTCACTTTCTCCTAAAGGGGCTATACAAATGTAGGCAGTTGTTGAAATGTTGGAGACTCTGGTCAAATAGCATTTAGAATGAGAAAGATCATGTTTTTAGTTTTTGCCTTTTTCTGACTCTTAAGTACCACTTGGGCCACCAGTAAGTCTATTGAAAATATCTCACATCAAAGTGAGATGAACACTGCTCCCATTTCTTTAAATACCCATTAGTGAATGCAGCCAAAATCAAGCAAATAGTTTTGGTCCCTTTTATCTAAGGAAAGATATAGTGGCATTAGAAACAGTACAGCAAAGATTCATCCCAGGTACTTTAGATTAGATTCTCTACAGTATGGAAACAGGCCCTTTGGCCCAACAAGTTCACATCAACTCTCCACCCAGACGCATTCCCCTACCCTACATTTACCCCTGATTAATGCACCTGGGCAATTTTGCATGGCCACTTCACCTGATCTGCATATCTTTGGATTGTGAAAGGAAACCAGAGCACCTGTACGAACCCACGCAGACATGGAGAATATGGAAACTCCACACAGACCGTCACCGAGGTGGGAATCAAACCCGGGTCCCTGGTGCTGTGAGGCAGCAGTGCTAACCACTGAGCCAAACTTAGGAGAAGAGATTGAATAGTTTAGGCTTATAATCTGTGGAGTTTAGAAAAATGAGAGGAGACAGAGGATTCTTCAGAGGCTTAATAGAGTAGATGTGGATAGGTTGATTCCACTCTGGGAGAGTCTATGTCTAGAGGGCATAATCTCAATAAGGGATCAGTCATTTAGGTGAGGATTTCTTTTTTGAGGGTAGTGCATCTGTTCACTGATTATTGAGGCTAGGTGATTACATGTATTCAAGGGTGAGACTTTTAATCAGGGGAATCAAGGGTTGTAGAGATTGGCAAGTAAGTGGAGGATTATCAGATCAGCCATTATTTTATTGAATGGCGGAGCAAATGGTACTATGGACAAACGGCCTGTTTCTGCCCCTGTATTGCTTAGTCTTTTGAGTCTGATCTGTTTGCAAAAACCTAACTGTTTCCACTTAAATCTTCAAATAGCATTGCCTTAATAATATTTGACCAATGTCAACAGAACTGACGATTGATGCCAAGCAATCATTTAGAACCTTCTGCTATATCTTGAAAGTACCAGAATCTATCCTGAGGATTCTAAGAAAGACACTATGCAATCTTTAATGGTCCTGATTCCTAATGTAGCTAAAATATATTTTGTATATGGTGACCACATTCATCAACATCTTGCATATACAACTTCTTTCAAATTTAGAAAAATGATCCAAATGATGAATGCTGTAAGACAAAAGTTGACTGATTCAAAACAGACAGTATTAGAATGGGAAGTGTGAGCAGTATGGTGCAATTTAAATGAGATTTCAAGAGCAGAGGGACCTGCTGGTGAAAATGCATGTATGTCTTTGGTGATATGACAGGTTGAGAAGCAGTTGAAGTATAAGGAATCATTGGTTTTACTAATGTAGCTGTATAGTTAAGGAATGGTGTACTGCATATTTATAATTCATTTTAGGCCACGGCTGGAGTAGTTGTTCAGTTCTGGGCACCAAACTGTAAGAAAGATGCCAAGGTTGCAGACAGTGTTCAAAGAGATTTGCTAGAGTCATATAAGAGATAAAGGACTTCCGTTGTCTTTGGGCAAGCTAAAGTTGTTTAGCTTGGAGCAAGCAAAGTTACAAGGACATTTGAGTTTCACAATTTATGAATGGGTTTTGCTAGAGTAAGTAAGGAGATTGTTTTCAATGAAAGAAGAAGAGTATTTGGCCTAAAAGCCAGAAGCAATATGAAAACCATTTGGGAGCGTTAGGCTGTTGTGATCAGAGTACACTGTCTCAAATGGTGAGGAAGATCTTATGGCTCTGAACGGAGTGTGACAAAGGTTTAGGCTGGCAGGGCTTGTGTTTGAAGAGGAACTGGATCAGTTAGGACTCTATTCATTGGAGTTTATAAGAATGAGCAAGGAATCTCTAAAAGCTGTGACAATCCTAAAAGGACTAGACAGGGTAGATGCAGGAAAGATGTTCCCAATTAGTGGTCACAATTTAAGGGTAGACTTTTTGGAACAGACATGAAAAATTTCTTCACCCTGTGGATAGTTCTGTTATGTTTGTGTTCTCCCACTTGAATGACTCGTTTCTGAGTTCTCTGCCATCTTTGCAAATGTAACTTTCAAGACCTGGAATTGGCATAGCATTTTCACAAACTTTAGTTTGGCTGTTGAGCATGTACCCATCATTGATGACATGGATTTTGTATAAATTGCAACGAGGCTATAATTGGAAATCTAAGTCCAATTTCAGTCATACTTAAATGTGGAAATCAGAATCTCCTGTCCAATTTGCCTTTCTCCACCAACTTTTCTATCCTGGTATCTTGCTGAAATATTCATCATTCAAATGTATGAAGGCTATTAAGTGCTAGAGCTTGTTCATGCAAGTGTAAGCCAGTTTTTAATGGCATGATAATTCTTCATTATGACCAAACAATATGTCAGGCATACTCTTCTTATTGTACTTAGAAGTGATTTAGATGGGTAACCTTGTGATTTCTGGTTTTCTGTGACAGTGGTTTGCAGGTCAGTTGTCCTTGGGTTTAACAGGCGTGTACTTTTTTCCAGATTAAAAAAATACTGTAAAATTGAAGTTTGTTCAACAAAGTTCAGTTGGTAGTGGCTATGAAATCTGCTGTAAGATCACTCTGATTTACATTTTTTTTAACAATGTCACTCTTTAACTTATCCAGCACACTTTGTTAGGTGACTGAATTAGCATAATCTCCACAATTTCAATTACAGAATGAAAAATATGGTATATGCACATAGATAAAACAGTTGCACGTGGTCCATATCTTTTTATTCCCTGCATGTACACAATGACTTTATAAGAGTTTTGAAGATTTTGCTGAATTTTAAATAATAACTAGAAGTCAGAGGCTAGATGGTTGTTGAAGAGAGAAGTCAGAATGGGTGTTAGTCTAAAGCTTTCTTTCCTAGATGTGTGATAACACCACCGTCCACTGGAATATTCAGAGGGCGATGTTTGAATTATGCTGCAGATTCAGGTACAGATAGCATTGTTCTTTGACCATTTGTCCTTGGAGAGTGTGCGAAAAGGATCTACCGGAATGACATGCAAGATGTGGAATTTCAGTCCTCTGAAAATACTAGAGGACATGGACTACTTTTCTTGGAGCAGAAAAGGCTTAGGGAAGATATAACAGCAGGGTCAAAACTTGCATTGACTGAGTGAGATGGAGTTTGGGCCAAGAAAGCAGTTGTGAATTTATTTAATATCTTCATAACCTCAGTATGTCCTAAGGTACTTTTGAGCCAATTAAATACTTGAAGTGTAGTCACTGGAGCAATTGTGCCGATTGGAAAGTTTAAATAAAGAGAAACCGGTTTCTCTGGCAGGTGGATTGAGAAATTTAAGATCATTGACATTATCTGCAAGAGTGTAGGATTCAATAAAACTTGTCAAAAGAGATATAAAAAGAGATATGGATAGAAATTTGGAAAAGCATTCTAAGCCTGTTTCCACACTATAAGTAATCTAATCTAAGTAATCTAATCTAATCTAAAAAATAAGTCTATTGGGAACGAACAGCAGAGTTGGACAAATTAGATTGGTCTTTTATAGACCTGACGGAAAGAATGCCTCCTTGATATATGTTGGACAAAACAGTCTCCTGTAGGATTTTGAGAATTTAAAAATCGTCATTAGAAATGGGATTAATAAAAACTCTTTAAATGTTGTTCAAGCTGCATAACTTAAACATGCTTCACACACTACACAATAACTAGGTTTCAAGTTGTTATGATAACATTTTCCACAGAAGAGCTAGCCCTCGGATCTGTTAAATGTAAGCAGTCTATAATTAGTAATATTCAGAAATAGCTTGAAATTGGGTTAGTGTATAATGCTACTTGGAACCTCCTTGCTATTCAGAGGTCTGGGTATTGCAGTGCACCAGTGTTTCATTTGCATCTGCAGGTTAAGATTGCATTCAATATTTGGCGAAGATGGCAGTCAGGATTGTACATGCTTTGGTTTTATGTTAGCACGATGCAGGTATTGCTTACAGAACATCCAAATCACTGTTTTAAGGAATGTATGTATGAACCTCGTTCACACAAGTACTTGGCAACAGAGGATGACAATACTTGAATTTTGAGTTAAGAGGACATGAGGATAATATGAAATAATAATGTTGCTTTGATCTCAAGAAAAATGGCCATCTTATGTTTTTAAGTGTGGAAATACAGTCAACTAAACAAATGTATTAAATTTTGTCATATGGATCTGAAATTTCATAGAAGGGAATTTATGTCCCATAACACTGAGATAAAGATTTTTTTAGTTCTGTCTTTAGTGATTCCAAATTTATGGCATGCATTGTCAGACTTCTTAAAAAAAAATTCAATTCAACATGGTATTGTCTGAATGAAGACTAAATATTGCAGGAGTCTGACAGAAGAAGAAAATTCAGATTTAAAACATCAGTTTGATTTAAAATTAATCATAGTAGTTGAAGTTTTATTTTGAAAAAAACTTATCACATTGAGAAATATGCTAGTAAGAATAGATCTTTTAGAGTCAGAGTTGTACAGTACAGAAACCGACCCTTTGATCTAACTTGTCCATGCTGACCAAGTATCCTAAATTAATCTAATCTTGTCCCATTTGCCAGCATTTGGTTCATATCCCTCTAAACCCTTCCTATTCATGCACCAATCCAGATGCCTTTTAGATGTTGTAATTTATACCAGTCTCCACCACTTCCTCTGGCAGTCCTATTGCTATTGATGTCTGCAGACTAAATTAATATTTTTTAGCACTGTTTGCTGATGTCAAGTTGCCTTTAAAAAGCAAAATGGATGTGACTCCTGCCAATAACTTAAACTGAAAGCCAGGGCCGTTGACACAATGATTATCTGTTCACATAGCACTCGAACTGGAAGTAATGCGCCTGTTTTTGCCGTTACCTTGCTGTGCTGCTAACTGCATCTTTTGTTGGCTAGCTGACCACTTTACTTGGAGAATGAGGTGCAAGGTGAGGTACCATTGGTTCTTTGAATGCTCTGTTTGGTTTAATAATTATTAATTCAACTTAGGGATACTTTGGCTGTCCAGTGACATAAACTTTTAAGTATGAAGCCATTACGCAGCACAGGGCCTGTTCACTGCATGAGGTGTGAGGGTGTCTTCTGCGATTGTGGTCACAAAAAAAAACACAACCTTACAATCCCAATTTTACCCAGTGTTGTTAACCACTTTTCTCCATCCATTGATGCTACCAGACTTGAGTATTTCCAATATCTGCAGAACTTTGTTTGTCTGCCTCTGTGGACAGTCTGATGGACTTTTCATCAGAACTGGGCATATTAGAAATGTAATAGGTTTTGAGTAATTGAAAGATTCAGTAGGAAAAAGAACAATTCTTTAAAATTGATGTAATTACTATAGCTGAAAGTAATTCTTTAAAAAGGTGAGAGGGAGGAGACTTTAAGTTCCAAAATGTGGTCATGGTCCAAGACTGAAAGGAGTGGCCTTGAAGGAAGAAACAAAGAATGTATGGAGGAGATATGAATGGCAAGATACTGAAGGTTGCCATCTGATAGCAAAGGAAAAGAATAGAGAACGAGCTCTGTAAGGTTGAGCTTCTGATATTGAACAGGAAGAGTGTGCAGGAGAAAGTGAGGACTGCAGATGCTGGAGATCAGAGTTGTGTGTTGCTGGGAAAACACAGCCGGTCAGGCAGCATCCGAGGAGCAGGAAAATCGATGTTTCGGGTATAAGCTCTTCATTCCTGGTGAAGGGCTTGTGCCTGAAACGTTGATTTTCCTGCTCCTCAGATGCTGCCTGACCTCCTGTGCTTTCCCAACTACACACTGGAACAATGAGTCCCATTATTAACAAGGACTCCATTTAAACAATAGTTCAGTAAAATATGCTTATTTGGCCTTGGAGTACGCTGGCAAGTACTTTTTAATTGGAAAACTGTTGATAAAACTCTGAGCTTCTCTGTTAATTTTTCAGTTGTCATGGCTTTTTTATAGTACTGACACCTTGAGAGCAAATGGAGGACAGTGGAAGTTTTCATTTTTCACCACTGTTCCTACTATTACTTTTGACTGTGGCAAAACTTAGCACAGATGGAGATTATATCCTGGTGTCAAATGGGGCCTTTATGCCAGCCTGGAACACTATAACAAAGCTTGTACTTGATGTTTTTCAGTTACCTGGCAACATAAATGCTAACAGATGGTGCCACTGACATTTTATCTGGTGTCTTTCACATCTCACTTGGCATGGAGAGTAATTGTGATCTTTTTAATTTCACATTTTATTTAAAATACTGTGGCTATGATCAAAGAAAAACCTTGTCCCCTACTTGAATTTGTATATTAAATATCTATAAATAGGTAAGCACACAGGCTGATCACTGGAATAATTTATTTTCCACAAACCCAAAAGTGAACGTGTGAAAGTGGGGGGAAGAAGACAAAATTGTGGTTAGAGACAATAAAGAATAAATTCAGACCAGTAGCTCCTGTCACATTTGTACTCATGCGTGAACTACTATAAACTTTAAAATAGAGGAAGAGAAGCAATATTTGAATCATTAGTGTAGCTGAAAGCTATTTTTATTTTTCTATTTGGTCATCTTGGTGAATAATGCTTTGCACAATGTGTAAGCCTCAAGTATTTTAATGTAGACACCACTCACTGACCTGTAGAGATGTCACTGTTTGCACTTGTCTTTTGCGTTCATGTTCAGTGTATTGTACTACCTTTATAAATGTCAATGTTTTGAAAAAAATACATTTATTTTCTGTGGTGATGTTCAGCCTGCAGTTGCTATTGAATCCAAGTACACTTATTAGCATCAGGCCACAACCTTTATTTCCCCACCTATGCACACACTTTCAAAATTTGGTCATCTTCAGTGCAGTTAACAGACTTATATTTCCTGAATAGTCCTATAACACAACGGTATTTGGATTTTTCTGCTATTCATTCGTGCAACGTTACTGCCTGGGCCAGAATTTATTGTCCATCCCCAATTGCCCTTGAGAAGGTGATGGTAAATTGCCACCTTGAATCTCTGCAGTCTGTTTGCCCAAGGTAGGCCCGCATTGCTGTTAGGGAGGAATTTCCAGAATTTTGACCCAATAACACTTTAAAGGAGTGGCAATTGTGTTTCCAACTGTGGATTGAGTGGCTTGAGGGCGAACCTGCAGGTGATGGTGTTCCCATGTATCTGTTGCCCTTATCCTTCTATACGGTATTGATAGTGGGTTTGGAGAGTGCTGTCTAAAGACCGTTGGGGAATTTCTGTAGTACATCTTATAGATGGTACATACTGTGGCTTCTGAGCTTGGTGTTAGAGGGAGTGAATGCTGGTAGATGTGTCAATCAGAAAGGCTGCTTTGTCCTGAGTGGTATCAAGCGTCAAGTGTTGGGTACTCTCCTCTAGACGAGTAGGGAGTATTCGATCATTTTCCTGACTTGTACTTTGTCGATGACACACAAGTCTTTTTTGGAATCAGGATGAGAGTTACTTGCTGCAAGATTTCTAACCTCTGACCTGCTCTTGTGGCTACAGTACTTGTATGGTTTAGTCCAGTGCAATTTCTCATTAATATTATTCCCCAGAATGTTAGTGGGCGAATCAGTGATCTTGATGCCTTTGGATGTCAAGCAATGGGTTAGATTCTCTCTTACTGAGATGGGTTATGGCTGGCATTTGTGTAGCATGAATGTTACTTGTGGGCCCAAATCTGGATATTGTCCAGGCCTTTCTGCATTTGGGCATGGACTGCTTCAGTATCTGACAAATCAAAAATGCTGCGGAACATTGTGCAGTCATCAGTGAACATCCCCACTTCTAAAGTTATGGGAGGTGAATGAATTTGCTGGGGTACCATTTTCAGATCCAAATACACCTCTTTGGGGGTATTAATTCCCATCATTATTAGATTCTATGGCCAATACATATGAAATAATGAGTAGAATTAGATTGTGTAACCTTTGGAGAATAAATTAGTCCAGACTGGACTGGAGTGGTCTGTTTTTATGCTGCAGCATTGAGAGATGAGGGCAGCTGAGGTGGCACCTATTCTCTTTGCATAATATGGAGCTGCTCTGTATTTAGTTTACAAAACACCACCTAATTCATATGTAATTTACAATATATTTTCACAAATATTCATTGTTTTATTTTCAATAAAACATGATGTTATTTTGTCCTGTTAGCTGAAGCAATGTAAAATGTTGTCATAGTTAAAACAGCCTCTGATGAAAATAGAGATTTGGTGATTGTATGTTTTTTTTCAATTATGACTTTTTCCGCCAGGAATTTGAAGATGCATTGCTGGTCAGTAACTGGGATTTCTTGGAGGACCTAGTTTCCAAGCTGCTTCGAGGATGTTACCAACGCAAAGATATTAGGTCAGTGGTGTGGCAAGTGTTGCGTACTTCATTAATTGTTATTAGATATTTTAAACTGTTCAGTTGTACTTCATGTCAGGATAATCAAGTTTATTACTACTAGTGCAGTAAAAGAGAGATGTTAGAATTGCAGGCAATCTGTGCTGATGCTACAATGTTGGACTGCCTCTGGTGTTTGAATTTTAGCAACTGGCTACTTAAGATATGGACTCTTATTGTCATCCCTTTTCCCTCCCCTCAGTTGAAGCAAAACACTCCCGACACAGTATAGTTTTACCTCCTTCATCTTTATTCTGGGCCCTGGAGGGAGAGAGAACGATCACCCATGTGCACAGAGACATGAGTTCATAGTCTTCTCTGGAATAGCTGTTTCTTAATGAACTATATAGTCATTTTACAGGGAGGAGCATCCAGACAAGGCAACATACATATTGATTGGGTGACCATTACAATCAGCGAGTGTCAATAGCAAAGACGAAGCCATCTGATGTTAAACAATGAATGACCTTAGCCTTAACTGGTTTGACATAATGAATACTTTTCACCTTGTAAAACTGACCTTACATACTGAATGCTTCCAATATTGTTAAATGGCACTACATAATGAATGCTTTTCCACCTTTGTTAACTGCAAGTTCTTATTTGATCTGTGTCGTGTTCAGCTGAACCTGTTCAGTTTCACAAAACTCAGAACTTAATTCTTTCCCTATCTGCTCATACCCGATACATTCTCATTCCCTCCTTTTATCAGTTCGTGATATCCACTGAGATGGAACTGCCATAAGACTCTCATAGTCCGTATTTTAGCAAGTTATTGATACACAACATACAGCGATTATAACAACAAACACTACTAGTCCGTTGTAGTAAATAGAATTTGAAGAATCCTCTCCTATGGAAAATGGGAGGTGAATTGGCCGTGTTAGGGTGGCACAGTGACTCAGTGGTTAGCACTGCTGCCTCACAGCGCCAGGGTTTGATTCCAGCCTTGTGTGATTGTCTGTGTGGCGTTTGCACATTCTCCATAGTGCTCCGGTTTCCTCCCACATTCCAAAGATGTGCAGGTCAGGTGAATCGGCCATGCTAAATTGCCCATAGTGTTAGGTGCATTAGTCAGTGGGAAATGGGTCTGGGTGGGTTACTGGAGGATCGGTGTGGACTTGTTAGGCAGAGGGGTCTGTTTCCACACTGTAAGGAATCTAATCTAATATCACCAGTAAAGTTCTTAAATCCGCAGTCCTTAGTGATCACTCCATCCCCTCCAGGTTGAGTGATAATGAGCTAATTTTTCAAAATCTCCTTTAGTAAAGTCCAACCTGGTAACAAAATTCAGTCTGTCCTTGTGCGTCACTCCTTGGAGAAATCTGAATTCTTGGATAAAGACAGTTAAATGCTTCACAAAGCTGATGAGACTTCCATCCTTCCGGAAATGCTTCAGGTGGAGGATACCAGTGCATTTGAGTGTGCAGCAGCAGCAGGCTAGGTGAATGCAACATTCTTAGCTGCTTCTGCTCCCCCTCTGCTGTTAAACGTAACAAAGCCAACTGGCTGTTGTGATGGCTTAATCAGTGAACATTCATATCACTTAAATGATCGAAAGACAAAGCAAAGCTCATGTGGTTTAATATCCATAGGAAGGCCACTGACAAAAAGCGTACCAACCTCCTCTTTGTTGTTAGCTTCTTCACTTTTCATGCTCATTCATGACTGGGGAGCTGATTGAATACGTTGGATCAAGTTGTGGAGAGGTGGGTGATGGTCTGAAGGCATGTTTTATCTGTGACTGGAGAAACTCCAGAGAAGATGTTAGCTGCTGAAAGCATCTTTGCATTTCCCCTCTCATTCCTTCCTTGCCAAGGTGGTTATCAATATGAAAACAGTCACACGTTTAACTACACTAAATTTTGTCTGCTTATTTCAACATTCTTTGAATTCTTGAAGTCTATTACTCCGTTCACTGTTTATGACCTTATCAAGTTTTATGCAATCCATAAGCTTCTAAATTGTGCTGCCTAAACAATTCAGTCAATTATAAACAGCAATCAGTGGTCCTAAAATCAAACCCTCGGGGAACCCCATTCAGGTTATTCAGAAATTATTTTCCTTTAAGAAATAAATACTTGGCTAATGTGAAAGCTGTCAGGAAAGGTATTTCAAAAGTCTGGAATAGCAAGAAAATAACAAAATGTTTGCTGTGCTTTAGCAATTGAAGAGGCAGTTTCAGTTCAGATTTAAATCTCAAATATTCGTGGGAAACAAATACAGAATATATAAAAATGTTCTCCAAATAAAACTTTATAAATAAAACAGTCGGAATTACAATGGCAAGTTTGGTAGAGATCAACATGCTTTGACTTTGCAATATGAAGGGGGCCAATGAAGTCTTAACGCTAATTAACAGAACTGAAACAGCTCAGCCTCTTCTTCTAATATTCTCTAATATCTTAATAAAACATCAAACTAAAAATGCACTCTTTTTGTGAACACTGTACATTAAAAACATAGCAGCAGCAAAGATATTATAATACAATATTTTCATCTAGCTAAAGCATGATCAATGACCCAACTTTTTTTTAAACAGGCATTGTAGAATTTGAAACAAATCAGGAGCTCAGTCAATTTGCTTTAAGGTTACAAGTTTTATAATTTTAAAAAGGACATAATGTTGTACAATTTCAATGTAAAAACAAAATCTGCCCCATTACGTAGCCCACAAAACCCATTGAATTGAGATCCTGATTCAAACAAGGCAAAACAATTACTTAAAAGGATTTTCCAAACCAGTATTTTAACAAACCAAAATTTTTAAACATCAAACATTCTCAGCATGGCTCAATTTACATTGAAACTTTCCTTTTTCAACCCAAATATTAGTACAACCTTAATTTCAGCACGTTTTTTTGCATTCTCTCACTGAAATTGCACTTGTAACAAGAGAAAGCCCTCGCAACAGATTACTCGGTGCCACAATCCAAGCCACTCTCTTCGCCCAGAACAAAGACTCTCAGAGCCTCATGTATCGCCACTAGGGGACTTTAACTCCTTTCTCACTTTACTCCTTATGGGAGCTCGAACCTTGCTTAAACACAGAGAGCTCAAACCCCAGCACAGCACGGAGGACTCGAAACTCACTTAAACCCACCCAGTAGTCTCGAACTCCAATACCACGCAGAGGACTCTAACCTCAATCAAACCTACCCCAGGGGGACGCGAACCCCAGTACTGCACAGAGGACTCGAACCTGAATTAAACCCGCCTCACGGGACTTGAACCACAGTACCCACTCAGAGGACTCAAACCTCAATCAAACCCTTGAAGCATACACTCCAATAATCTAAAAGTAAAGTCTATAAATTAATAAAGGTGACGTAATTGGAATAACGTGAAAAAAATTGTTTTCACTGCATCATTGTTCTGCAGTCTCCACATTTACATTTTTTGTTACCTGACTTTGTATACTTTTGATATTGTTTTGAATTGTATTGAAAGAATTGGGTGAAAAAATTAAAGTAATGAAATGAATTGTGTGTAATCATAAACACTAAGACAATTATAACCTTTATGGTCAGATTGTATAAAATATAGTAGAAGTACTTACTATGTTCCAGACCCATCCTGCGTTAAGCATTTGATTGCTTTGGCAGATAAGACTGTTTTGGGAGAGAACATTTTCAGCCATGTCACTAAGCACGCCTCCATAATTTTTAATTAAAGTAGTTTTATTTTTAAGCTGTAATTTAGAATGCTATATGAAGATTTATGTAAAGTTGTAAGTCTGCTGCCAGCAACTTAATTGAAGCTTTTTTTAACATTATAACGGGTGATCAACCATGTTCATTTTTTGGTCATCTTTTATGGTGCTAGTTGAGCAAATTTACCTGAATAGAAATAAAACATATTCAGATTTTTGCAGATCTAATTGAGTGAAGCAATGTATTGGAACTCTAAAGTTACCAGTGAAAGGAAGTTGAAGAACATGCATTATCAACTTCAATACAGCATAAAATAGTGGTGTACGAACAACACAGCTGAACTCCGTTTCATAATTCCAATGCTAGGCCCATTGCTGTGAATATCAAAGTTGTGAGGTTATCGGCCTCAACCGCCCTACCAGGCACTGTATTGCAGAACCCCCACAGCCCTTTGGGTGAGAAACTTTTTTTCTCAAATTCCCTTGAATCCTCCTACCTTTCACCTTGTTTGACCTTTCAACTCAGGAGAACAGCTGCTTTCTGTCCAACCTGTCCCTTATAATCTAGGTGTCATCTCTGCATCCCCCCCCCATCCTTCAGTAGTCCAAAGGCAACAGCCTGAGTTTATCTAGTCTTTCTTCAAAGCTAAAGTGCTCCATCCCTGGCGACATCCTGTGAATCTACTCTGCAACCTTTCCAGTGCAATCATATCCTCCCTGTCATGTAATCAGAATTGACACCGTACTCCAGTTGTGGCCTAACCAAAGTTCCATATAGCTCCATCATAACCTCCCTGTTTTCACAACCTCTGTTTCATATGCCTTCTTAATTATCACATCAATCTGACCTGCCACTTTCAGTAATTCCAAGATCTCTGTTTCTCTGAGCTTCCATGTGTCCCATCGTTCAATGAGTACTCTCGTCTTGTTACTTCTTCCAAAGTGCGTAATACTTTTAAAGTGAAGGCGTGAAATTTTCACATATCCCATAAACTCTAAACATCTTAACCCAGAGATTATGTTGTGCGATAATTAGTGTCATAGAGTCAATGATGTACAGCATGGAAACAGATCCTTTGGTCCAATTTGTCCATTTGACCAGATATCCTAAATAAATCTAATCCCATTTGCCAGCATTTGGCTCATATCCCTCTAAACCCTTCCTATTTGTATACACATTCACATGCCTTTTAAATGTTGTGATTATACCAGTTTCCACTATTATTTCTGGCAGTTCATTCCATACACTGACCATCCTCTGTGTGGAAAAAGTTGCCCCTTATGTCCCTTTTAAATCTTTCCCCTCTCACCTTAAACCTATAACCTCTAGTTTTGGACTGCTCCACCCTAAAGAAAAGACCTTGTCTATTTACCCTATCTATGATTTTATAAACCTCTATAAGGTCATCCCTCTACCTCTGACGCTCCAGGGAAAACAGCCCCAGCCTATTCAACCTCTCCCTATAGCTCAAATCTTCCAACCTTGGCAGCATCCTTGTAAATCTTTTCTGAACCTTTTCAAGTTTCACAACATCCTATTGATTTAGCATCTCTCCCATTTCAGTGTTCCCTACTATTGACTCTTCAGTTTCATCTTCCAAGGGACCAACACTCACCTTAGCAACTTGCTTCTCTTTTATACCTATAGAAGCTTTTGCTATCCTTTTTTGAGATTTTGTACTAGTTTCTTTTGTAATTTACCTTAGCTCTGTTAATTAATTTTTTAGTACCCCTTTGTTTATGTTTGAAAGTTTCCCAATCTTCCAGCCAGCCATTGGCCTTTGCATTTTGGTATACCTTGGGTTTTTTGACTTTATATTGTCCTTGACCACCACGTTTAGCCATAGATGTTTTTAAACCCCCTTATTATCTTTCTTCTTCGTGGGACATATTTTAGTTGAGTAGCTCCTTAAACATCTGCCACTGCTCATCCACTGACTTACCTTTTTAGCCTTCCTGTCCAACCTACTTGGGCCAAATCTGTCCTCATGCCTATGTAATTTCCTTTGTTTAATTCCAGAGCACTACTTTCCCACCTCCAAACTGAAGTTTGACTCCCTACAGGATTCTTAATTATGATGTCATCAATTAATCTCTCCTCATTACACAATACCAAATCTAGAGTAGCCTGCTCCCTGGTTGGTTCCACAACTTACTGCTCCAAGAAACAATCTCTCATACATTCAATAAACATGCCTCGAGTCTACCCTTGCTAATTTGATTCTTCCAATAGATGTGCATGTTAAAATCACCCATGATTATTGCCGTACCTTTCTTACAAGTCTGCAATATTTCCTGGTTTATACTGTGCCACACTGCAGAACGTCTGTTTGGGGACCTATAGATTACTCCTATCAAGTACTACTTCCTTTTGATTTTGATTCACCCATTGAGAAACTTCCAATCAAAACTAACTGCTGAGTTTGTACAGCACTAGATTAGGGTGTTAAGTAAATTGTGCAACTTCTGGGGGAGTGACGAGATATTCCATCTGTGTCAATTCAAATAGACCTCTTATTAAAGTAGTGCAGGTACTGGTTTCCTATATATAATCATACTCTTATGGAAAACTGGGCTTAGAAGAATTAAAGCACACCTTAAATACTTTGCAGAGTAATGCAGTCACTATTTCTAAAGCTCCATTGCATTATATTAAGAATGAAAAATGAAAATGTAGCTGAAAACATGAAATTATTGAGAGATATTGATAAAATTAGTGAATGGGCAAAGCTGTTGTATGAATTTAAATGTAGGCAAATGTACAACAGAGTACTTTCTGAATGGTAACAAACATGAAACGGTGAAGTTCCCAAAATATTTGGAGTTTCAGGTGTATAGGTAATTGAATTGCTATATATTGGTATATAAAGTAAATTGGCTAACAAGTATTGGCATTTATATTTATGGGCTAGCATTTAGAAGGTGTACAAAGCCCTGGTTAGACCAAGCTAGAATTATTGAGAGTTATGCTGGGCGTCACATTTTGGGACAGATATATTGGCTGGAGGGAACATACTAAGGTCACCATAGTCCCAGAGGATAATAAAGTTGCTCTCCCGTCAAAGAGAGGCAATTAGTGGTGGTAAACCTGAGGGTCGTCATGCCTCAGGTGAAGGGAAGAGGTTGACAAGGAGAGTCCTTCACGGCAGCCTCAGTTGCTGTGGGAATTGAAGCGACACTGCATTACAAACTAATCGCCCAGCCAACTAAGCTAACCAGCCTCTGGAATACAGTATACACTAACAAACTAGTATTGTTTTTTACAATAGTAAAGTAGTGATTTAATCCAAAATTACACAATATTAAGGGGTACAAATACAGATGATGGAGAGAAACCTACTTTTACTCGTTGGGCAGTCTGGAGCAATGCTTCCCAACTTCATACTGTGGCTCCCAAGTTTACTACTTTACACATAGTTTGCTCACTGGAGTGAAAGTTCAGTGATAGGGAAAAGAGAGTAAAGGCCAGTGGGGGAATAGTAAAATTAAATCCACTAGAGTACAGGTACGAAAAAGTAGCACTTTGCAGGCTCCACTGGTGGCAGAGATTGGGCCTGGAAGCTCACAGTTAATCCCAGGGCTGTCAATTTGCCTCTGCTCCACTATCAATAATCGTATGACGCCATAAGGTGGAGGCAGAAGTAGGCCATTTAGCCCACTGAATCTGCTCTGCCATTGAGAGACCTTGGCTGATCTTACAATCCTCAACTCCACTTTCCTGTGTAATCCTTGATTCCCTTGCTGATTTAAAAATCTGTCTCTCTCCGCTGTGAACGTACTTAACAGCCTAGCCTTGCCAGTCCTCTGTGGCAAAGAATTCCACTGATTCACTAAGAGAAGTAGTGTCTCCTCACCTCCACCTTAAATGTGCAGCCCATTTTTTTAGATGTACAAAAATTGGGAGCATGGTGACTCAGTGATTAGCACTGCCGCCTCATAGTAACAGAGATCTAAGTTTGATGCCACCTTCCAGTGAGTGTCTGCGGAGTTTGCACATTTGCCCTGTGTCTGTGAGGGTTTCCTCCAGGTGCTTCGCTGCCACCCCCCCCACAACGCCCTGGTTTTCTCCCACAGACCAGCGGTGTGCAGATTAGATGGATTGGCCATGCTACATTGCCCATAGTGTCCAGGGATATGCAGGCTAGATGGATTAGTCATGAGTAATGCAGGGTTGCAAGGATGGAGGCGGGGGGAATGCTGTTTGGAAGGTAGGTTTGGACTTGATGGGCCAAATTCCACTCCTGTTGGGATTCTCTGATTCTATGCCTTCTGGTCAAAGATTCTCCCAAAGGGGAAACACCCTTTCCACATTGACCTTTTAAGGTCCCTGAAGAATTCTGTATGTTTCAGTAAGGTTATCTGTCATTTTTCTAAATTCAGATGAATAACTCAGAACCCAGTTTACTCATGTTCTCCTCATAGGTTAGTACCCCGACACCTGATATTGCTTAGTGAACCTTATCTGGATTGCCACCAATGCCAGGATATCTTTCCTTAGATAAGATGCCCAAAATGTTCACAGTATTCCAGCTTGGTCTTGCTCGTACCCTGTATTGTTTTATACTCCATTCCCTTTGAAGTAAAGGCCAACATTCTATCTGCCTTTCCTATCACCTGCTGAACGTAAATGTTAGGATTTGTGGTTCACAAGGACTCATAAATTTGGCTCTTCTGTAGCTTTCTGAAATCTTTATTTAAGTAATATTCAGTTCCTCTAGTCATCCTGCCAAAGTGCATAATGTCACATTTTCCCATATTATAATCCATCTGCCCCATTTTGCCCACTGGTTTAACCTGTCTATATACTTCTGCAGATGTTGTGTCATCCTCCTCATTCACCTGCCCTAAATTTGTATCATCACAATAATGCGCTCACTTCTGTCATCCTTGTCTTATTATAAATAATTGTGTTCCAGCACTGATTCTTTTGGCACTCTACTAGCTACAGGTTGGCACCCTGCAACTGCAACTCCCTTCCAATATTCTCAATTTTCTCTTCTCTATTAATTAGCCAATCCTCTAATTATGCTAAATATATGACCGCCAACAGGAGCCGTTATCTTCCAGAGAAGGCTAGTGTTTGGTGACTTATCAAATGCCTTTTGAAAATCCAAATAGATTAAATGCGATGCTTTCCCTTTATTCTGCTTGTAATCTCTTCAAAGAATTCTAATAAATTTGTCAAGCGTAATTTCCCCTTCACGAAGCCATGCTGATGCTGCTTGATTCTAATATGTAACTGTAAATGCTGTGCTATTGCATCATTTATTGTAGACTTTACCATTTTCCGAATAACAGATATAAACTACCCTATAGTAACCTGTTCTTTATGTCTTTCCCTTTTTTAAATAAAGGGGTTGAAACTTTATTGCTGGAACAGCACAGCAGGTCAGGCAGCATCCAGGGAACAGGAGATTCGACGTTTCGGGCACAGGCCATTCCTGAAGAAGGGCCTGTGCCCGAAACGTCGAATCTCCTGTTCCCTGGATGCTGCCTGACCTGCTGTGCTGTTCCAGCAATAAAGTTTCAACTTTGATCTCCAGCATCTGCAGACCTCACTTTCTCCTTAAATAAAGGGGTTACATTGGCAGTTTTCTAACCCAGAATCTAAGGATACCTGGAAGATTGCCACCAGCGAATCTGCTATTTCTGTTGCTTCTTTCTTTAATATCCTAGGATGCAGCCCATTATGTTCTGGAAACTTATCAATGTTTAGCCACCTTTGTTTCCCTAGTACCTTTTCCATAGTCATGCTTATTGTATTTATTTCCTCTCCTCCTCTTGCCCCTTGATTATTTAGGAATTTTGAAATGCTATTATGTCTTTACTTTGATTGCAGCAAATACTTATTCAATGTCTCTGCCATGTCCTGGCTCCCCTCTATTTTCCGATCTGTGGGCATTTTGGCTTCTCCCATTATTATAAAATAAAAAGTTTTTGCTGTCTGTCTTAATATTAGTTGCAACATTATCTTCAAAGTTTATCTTCCTAATTTTTGTCAGTTGTCTTTTATAGTCATACAGCATGGGAACCGACCTTTTGGTACAACCAGTCCATGCTGACCATGTTCCTAATCCTACTTACCTTCATTTGGCCCATATCCTTCCAAACGTTTCCTATTCATGTACTTATTGAAATGTCTTTTAAATATTGTAACTGACCTGCATTCTCCACTTCCTCTGACAGTTCATTCTACACATGAATCCCTCTGTGTAAAAGAGTTACCCCATACTTTTAAACTTTCTCCTCTTAGCTTAAAAATATGCCACCAGGTTTGAACTGACCCATCGTCTTGAACAAACTCTTGCCGATCACCTTATGTACACCCCTTGTGAAATTATATACTTCTATTAGGTCACCCCTTTGCCTCCTATGCTCCAGTGAAAAATGTCCCAGCTGATCCAGCATATTTTTATAACTGAAATTCTCCATTCTGGCAATATGCTGGTAAATCTTTTCTGAACCCACTCCAAGTTAATAACAGCCTTCCTATAGCAGGGCGACCAGAATGTTCCAGAAGAAGCCTCATCAACACTCTGTTCAAGCTCAACATGACATCCCACCACCTATACTCAAAAGTTCAAGCAATGAAGGAAACCGTTCTAAAAGCCTTCTTAACTGTCTTGTCTACATGTGACACATATTTAAAAGATTTATGAACCTAAACCCCAAGTATCTCTGTTCAACAATATTAGCCAAAGCCTTACCATTAAGTGTATAAGTCCTGGCCATGTTTGTTTTACCAAAGTGCAAAACCTTGTATTTATTTAAATTAAACTCCATCTGCCATTCTTCAGCCCATTGATCCAATTGATCAAGATCACTTTGTAATCTTAGATAACATTCACTAAACCACCAATCTTAGTGCCTTCCACAAAATTACTAACCATGCCTCCTATATTCTCATCTAATTTGTTTATATAAATGACTAGCATAGGTGGATCCAGTACCAATTCCTGTGGAACACTGCTGGTCTCAAGCCTCCAGTGCAAAAAAAAGCCCCTCCATCACCACTACCTGTCTCCTACCATCAAGCCAATTTTGTATCCAGTTGGCAATCTCATCCTGAATCTCATGTGAACTAACTTTACTAATTAATCTACAATGCGGAATCTTGTCAAATTCATTACTGAAATCCATGTAAATAACATCTTCTGCTCTGCACTCATCAGTCTTTTGGGTTGGCTTTTAAAACTTACCAAATACTCTGTAATACTTCCCAATACTTGGGTTTACTACTAATCTTTGCCAGTCATGGAACTTTACAGTACAGGAACAGGCCATTCGACCCATTGTGACTGTACAGGCTCCCAAACCACTATCCAGCCCTTTTTCTGTAGCCCTCTAAATTAATCTCTTTCAAATCTATACTAGCTCTCTGTTGAGACCTTGTATGGAATCTCCACCACTCTCCCAAATCCTAACAACTGAGTAAAGAAGTTTATCGTCCTCTCACTCCTAGCTCTCTCGCTGACAGTTTTGAACTTATGACCTTTAGTTACTGACGTACCAACTACTTCTTTACCCTGACAAAAATGTTCATAATTTTGAATGGCGAGGTCACCTCTTAGTTTTCTCTGCTCCAAGGAGAATAAGCCCAATTTCTCTAATCTTTGCTTGTACCTAAAATCCCTCAATCCTGGTATCATTCTAGGAAATCTACTTTGCAGTCTCTCTAGAACTTTAACATCCTTCCTTAAATAAGATGCTTAGAACTGAACCTTATCCCGTATTATGGCCTCCATCAGTTTGCCCACTATTGACATCAAGTTGGCAGGTCTGTCGTTTCCTGGATTATCCTTTGCCTTTTTCTTAAACAGCAATATTACATTTGCAGTCCTCTTGACTAATCCTGTGTTCAAACGGGCAATTTGCTTGCTCAGCAATCTGGAATGCACCCTATTGGACCTGCTGACTTTTCTACCTGGAGTCTTTTTAGCACTACTACTTTATTTATCACTATACTGCTCAGTTGCTCAACATCCACATTTTAAACTGGGCAATTGTCACTATTTTCCAGTTTGGTAAATACAGAAGCAGAGTGTTCATTTAGTACCCCTGCTATACCCTGTGCTTCAATGAGCAATTTACCCTGCTTGTTGCTTATGGGAGGCACTCTATATTAATCTTTTACTATTAATATGTTTGAAGACCATTTCACTATTTGTTTTAGTGCAGCGTGCTATCCTTTCTTCATGCTTTCTTCTAGCCTCCTTTATTCCAGCCTGAGCGCCTGTCCTGCATTTGAGATAGACTTATTTTCTATTGCTGTGTATGTTTTTTTTCAGTTTGATGCTATTCGTAACGTCCCTGGTTGACCATTGTTAGCTTATTCCTTTCCTAGAATTAAAAAACAAATGGTGCAACGACTGTTAAGATCAACCAAGATCTCATTGCGTTCCACAAACAGACATGATGGGCCAAATTACCTGTGCCTTTTTGAATAACCTTAGTTGAGGTGTTCCGACTTGAGATCTTCAGCTGAAAAGATTTTCTATGAATGTCAAACTCAATCATTTTGAATCTGACAAAACTTGTATTTCTAGAGCTCTTTTAACATCATAATGTCCCAAGGCATTTACTAGAAGCATTCTCTGAGCCATATGAGATATTTGGGCAGATAGCCAGAAATTGGGTGAAAGAGGGTTAGTTTTATGGAGTGCTTTAAAGGAGGAGAGCAAATTATAGAAGCTGGAGGAGGGAAGGCCAGAGCTTCTTGTCTGCACAACTGAAGGCAAGATAACCAGTGGTGGAACTCTAAAAATGGAGGATGCACAAGATGTCAAAATAGGAGGGGCACAAAGGTTTTTGAGTTTCCAGGGCTAGAGGAGTTGGGAAGAACAATGTTGTGAAGTGAATCAAAAATTGGAATGAAGATTTAAAAAAATATGTTGACTTTCATCCAGCAAAGCTTGCCGGCCATTAAGCTCAGTGTAACACCGTCTATTTTTGTTTTATCAATCTTCAAGTTGTAGTCATGTAATACAAAGATGTTTGAAGCTACTTCTATATTTCATGCAGTTGGATTTCAGCTTTTTGTGACAATTTTTGAAATTGATCACTTTGGGAAAGATCACAATGTGACAAATAAAACTGAGTCTCTCATTAATAAAGAAGAATTGCATATTAATTTTTTTTAAGATTCTCAGAATTACAATGCACCTTAACGCACTCACTCATTGATGGTCAAAAAGTTAAAACAATAGGGTGAGAGAAGTTGTGCTCAGTCATTTGATGTAGGAACTGATTCCTCTAAGCTCTTCCTGTGTGGATGTCAATGTTGAGTTTTTGCATCTATAAATTTTCATCTCTTCATAAATCTTAATTATTTATGAAAAGAGATACTCTTGACACTTTTTGTCTTGGACTAATCAGGACAAGTGGAAGAATATCATATTTCAAAGTTGGAAACAATTTATATTATACTATAATTTATATAATTATCATGATTGATTGATCAGTGAATATGACTGATCAAGGAATTGTCAGAGAATGCACCAGGGAACTATTGCCTCCAATGCTTTTATTTAACCCACTGCGTTCTGCCACAGTGCTGTTGCAAGAAAGTTAGTTAGTTAATGCCATTTATGTGCATTTGGAACAGGAAGTTGGCACCCACTCTGACAAATTGTGTATGCACAGCAGTGTTAACATCACCATTGCATTCGAATATCACTGAGCACCCCGCTGTGAGCCCAGCTCACCACTTTGCTCCAGCACTTGGCTCACTCTTGTCTCCTGCATTGGTGTTTGGCAATCATTCCACTGGATGCTTGGCTCGCCATCTGACTCTTAACATTTGGTTATCTCTGCCCCACTGTGAACTGGGCTCATTACTATGCTGCCCTGCTCTGATGCTTGGTTCACTGCTCCACTGACTCCCATGAGCTCAGCTTGACAAGTCACTTCACTGCCTTGCTCTGGCACTTGACTTATTGCTTCACTGAGAGCTTAGCTCATCATTTTGCTATCCTATTTCAAAACTCAGCTCACTACTCTACCACCCTGTTTGAGTCTGGAAAAACTGCAGAAACATTAAGATAAAGAAACATTTGAAAAAGAGCACATCTTGTTTATGTAGTTGTTGAAATTATTTTGAATTGATCTTAATTGTTGTAGAAAGCAGCATCCCCTCTAGTGACTGCCTGAGTTATGAGTCTGTTCCCTGTCCATTTTGCTTAATTCAAAAGATGCTCAATACTTGAAGAGATTCCATTTTCCCCACATGTCCCTGCATATGAATGTATCTAGTTTCTAGGAAGGGTAAATAAGTAACATTGCAAATCAAATTATTCTTAAATTGCTTGTATACTTGTAGCACATTGTTCAGCAAATGCTGTTCACCTGTAGAATCAAATCAAATTGTAAACATTATGTTGAGTTTTGCAATCATGGGCTACTTGAGTAGAATCAGTACTTAGTGACAACTGAGGGGACGTGCTGTTTGATACACTTGTCCATACATTGGACATATGGCTGACATAACCAGACATCACACTGGCACTGAAATTCCTAGAACAGCATTACCCATTTGCGCGGTGGAAAGAATGTCTTTTTGGCGCTAATTTCATCTTGTTGGCAGAGAACACCACATGTGTCACCACTGCAAATAGCAGTGTCAGTGGCTAGTTTCACATGGTGTTCAGTGTTTTTTGATTTTTTTTTTGTTTTCAGGATAATTTCAGGTCGGCAAATTTTTCAGATTTGAAGGTAGCAGCCTTAAACGCATTCATGTGTGCATGAATGTATAGCAATAATGATCTTACCATGGTAGCCATTGTCTTCCGGGATAGTTTTGCACTCCATTCCAGAGTAAAGCTTGCATGATGCGCAAATGGTCCAGGTCCTATTTTTGGGATTGTCAGTTTAGCAGATCTTAATATGTGTGGAATTGTTTGAATCCCAATTTATAAATTGGCTAGTGAAGGTAGCAAATTGTACTAGAAGGCAATAAAGAACCCATTAACAGATTTCTTAACCAGCCCATTGACAAAAGGGAGCACATTAGGCTGCTCCCTTTCAAGATGAATTTGAATGTGAGATGGAGCACATTGAGGTGTTTCAAGGCATTCTTAGTTACAGCTGCAGTTTTAAATATAGTATGCACGCCAGAAATGTGCAGGGGCAGGTGGTTACAGCTCATTCTATCAAATACACTTCTCATGATAACTGACAAAAAAATGTTATTGAGAACGCTAAAGAAGATTTCGTGGTGATGTAAGCTGAATTCGAGTTCAGTGAATACCAATAGAGAAATGGCAGCACATCTCAATTGCCATGATTGCTTTAAGGTATTGAAATTAAACTTGAACATTTGTACAATTTGCACATAAGTTTTCTCCCATGCAACAATGTGTTTTCAAATTCCGTTTATCCTAATGCCACTGGTACATATTCCATTCACTATCCGTACCCAATATGTGACCTACATGACTCCACAATAACATTAAGCACTCAATAGAAATGCAACGTCATTACAATTGCACAGTTATTTGACTGAAATTGATACATATATTCTCAGCTCAATATTTCTTGGAGCAATATGTTAGGAAAGAAGTTTGAGAATGGCAACTGACACTGATAAAATTTTTTTTGTCTTGTCAGCATAGAGAATTTCCACGTGTACCTTGAAGACATCATACGGCATAGATGGGAAATTGAAGAGGGGAAGGAAAACCCATTGCAGGGAATCCATTTTAGGGCACTTTCTTCCCGAGTAATTATAGAAATTTTGCACAAACTTTGTGATTATCGTCTGGATGCAACAGATGTGTTTGACCTACTAAAGGTGAGGAGTTTTTACCTTCTACAGTTAGAGTCATAGAGTTATACAGCTTGGAAACAACAGACCCCTCGGTCCAACTTGTCCATGCCGACCAGATTACCTAAATAAATCTAGCCCCATTTGCCAGTATTTGGCCCATATCCTTCTAATTCCTTCCTATTTATATACCCATCCAGATGGCTTTTAAATGTTGCAATTGTAACAGCCTTCTCCACCCTCTGGCAGCATATTCCATGCACGCACCACCCTCTACGTGAAAAAGTGCCCTTTTTAAATCTTTCATCCTCACCTTAAAGCTATGCCCTCTAGTTTTCGATTCCCATACCCTGGGGAAAAGGCCTTCTCTATTCACCCTATCCATGCCTCTCATGATTTTATAAATCTCTATAAGATCACCGCTTAGCCTCTGACACTCCAAAAAAAACAGCCCTTGCCTATTCAACCCTTCCCTGTAGCTCAAACCCTCCAACCCCAGCAACATCCTTGTAAATCTTTTCTGAACCCTTTCACATTTCACAGCATCTTTCCTATAGCAGGGAGACCAGAATTGCAAGTAATATTCCAAAAGTAACCTAACCAACGTCCTGTACACCTGCAACATGACCTCCCAATTCCTATACTCAATGCCCTGTCCAGTAAAGACAAGCAAATCAAAGGCTGCCTTCACTATCCTGTCCATCTGTGACTCCACTTTCAAGGAACAATGAACCTGCATTCCAAGGTCTCCTTGTTGAGCAACACTCCCCAGGACCTTACCATTGTTGTGAAGGCAGTAGCCTAGTGGTATCATCATTGGATCTGTCAAACTAGAGACTAATGTTCTGGAGACCCCGGTTTGAATCCCACCACAGCAGATTGTGGAATTTGAATTCAATTTTAACAAATCTGGAATTTGGATTCCAGTGATTGCCATGAATCCATTACCAATTGTCAGAAAAACCCATCTGGTTCACTGTTCTTTATGGAAGGAAACTGCCATCCTTACTTGGTCTGGCCTACATGTGAATCCACACAGCTAATGTGGTTGACTCTTAGCTGCCGTCTGGGCAATCAGGAATGGGCTATAAATGCTGCCTAGCCAGCGATGCTCACATTCTGTGAACAAATAAAAAAGAAAAAACATTAAGTGCATAAATCCTGCCCTGATTTGCCTTTTCAACATGCAGTACCTCGCATTTATTTAAATTAAACTCCATCTGCCACTCCTCAGCCTATTAGCCCATCTGATTAAGATCATATTTCATCTTGAGATAACCACCTTCACTATTCACTGCCCTGCCAATTTTGGTGTCATCTAAAAACCTCCTAACTATATCTACTATGTTCACATCCAAATCATTTATATAAATGACAAAAAGCAATGGCACACCGATGGTCACAAACCTCCAGTCTGAAAAGCAATCCTCCACCGCCATCTTCTGTTATCCAAATGGCTAGTTCTCCCTGTATTGCATGTGATCTAACTTTACCAGCCTACCATGAGGAACCTTGCTGAACACCTTACTGAAGTCTGTATAGATCATGTCCACTGCTCTATCCTCATCAATCATCTTCATTACTTCCTCCAAAAAACTCAAATCAAGTTAGTGAGACATGATTTCCCACACACACAACTGTGTTGACTTTCCCTAATCAGTCCTTGCCTTTCCAAATACATGTAAATCTGGTCCCTCCGGACACCCCCACCACTTGCCCACCATTAATGTCAGGTTAACCAGTCAATCATTCCCTGGCTTTTCCTTACCACTTTTCTTAATTGATTTGCTATTTAAATCTCCTTGCAAACACGAATTACATGGATTAGAATGGAATGATATTACTAGATATTTTTAAAAAGCTTTGCTTTGGATAATTGCACTCGTTCAGCCCATTGATCCTGTGTCAGCTTTCCAAATAAGAACTGTTCACTTTATCCTATACTCTTTTAATTGTTTCTCTAACAATTATTACATCCAGTTAACTTGTAAGTTTGGATTTCCATGACATTTTCTGGTAGGTAATTCAGTTCTAATAGTCCTGCCATTATGATTGTAACAGTTAATATTACATTTTGATTATTAAAGTCTTTTATGAAGACTTTTCCAAAGTCCTAATATTCTTGTCACTGACCAGGAAAAATAATTTTTCCTTGTTCACTTTATTAACTACCATCACCCCATAATTCTGAGCAATTCTTAGCTAGTTTTTGTTCTAATGAAAAGCTTCAGATCTTTAGTTTTCTGTTTTCGGAAGATAATGATAAATTGGGTTGTTGGTCAAATTTGCTTTGATCTGAATTAGGCCAGTTTTGTATCTATTGTGTGCTCTCAACTTAAAACTGCGTTTTCTACACATTTTTCACTTTTCACCCATTTTGTTGATGACTTGCACCCAGTGATATCAGGTTTTCAATAAAATTTCTATCCAGTAATTATGTAAGCTGATGCATGCCTATTGATTTGTCAGTAGGCTTGAGGTGTTACAAAGCAGAGTTTTGTATCTAATTCTGATATCATATACTGATTTATTTTAGGGTCTTGAGGCAGACAGCTTAAGAGTAGAGCCCCTCGGCGAGGACAGTGTTGGAGCACGATACTGGTATTTTTATGGCACCAGACTGTACAAAGAACTCCCTCCACCAAAACTACCCAAGGAAACATCAAAATCTAAAGCACCAAAGAATGATAATAAGTAATGTAAATTCTGTATTACAAATTAAGGTTGGAACTCTTTCAAGCACAAAGTATTTTTAATCTGCTTGTAAATAGATAATATAGTATTAAGACTTCTAAATAGTTCTGTGTGTAAGTTTGTTTCACAGATGCATGATTCAGAAGTATAAATGGATGCACCCAAAATCCCATGGAAGTTGTGATGAGCGCAGCCCAGACATTACTAGTTTGTCATTGCTCTGTTTTAAATTAGTGGCATTCTAAATGTTCAATAAGTTTAATCATTATTGGGCTGTGACTTTATCACAGTCAAAAACATTAAGATCACTCAATGCCATATTCAGGCTTCAGTCACCTTTTTTGTTTCATTTGTCTTTCTTTTTCTCTTATCAACCTCTTGTGTTTTCAGGAAACTTAGGTCATGCAGGGAGGAGTTATAATTGGACCAGTGTTTGCAGATATCGTTTGACATTCATTCAGAATCACACTTCACAATTTGCACTTGTAGAAGTTCCATGTCTATATTTTTATTCTGAACCCCTCAATGTAAACTTTCTATTGCACCCTCTTGATGTTACTTTTCTCTTTTAAACTTGCTGAGTAAGAGTTCATTTTGGAAATTAATGACAAGTGTACTTACCTGCAATATTTTAATATGTTGTTAATATACAGTCATAGAGATGTATAGCACGGAAACAGACCCTTCGGACTAACTTGTCCATGCCAACCAGATAGTGACATTTGCCAGCACTTGGCCTGTATCCTTCTAAACCCTTCTTATTCATATACCCCTCTACCAATTTTCTGGCAGCTCATTCCATACATGCACCACTCTCTGTATGAAAACATTGCCCCTTAGGCCCCTTTTAAATCTTTCCCGTCTTACCCCTAAACCTATGCACTCTAGTTCTGGACTCCCCATACCCAGGGAAAAGATCTTGTCTATTTACCCTATCCATACCCTCATGATTTTTATAAACCTCTACAAGGTCACCCCTCACCCTTCAATGCTGCAGGGAAAACAGCCCCAGCCTATTCAGCCTCTCCCTATAGTTCAAACCCTCCAACACTGGCAACATCATTGTAAATCCTTTCTGAGCCCTTTCAAGTTTCACAACATCCTTCATATAGTAGGGAGTCCAGAGTTGCACACTGTGGTTCGGCCACTTTTGAAACAATGTCCTATACAGCCGCAACACGACCTCCCAAGTCCTAAATTCAATGCTCTTTCCAATAAAGGAAAGCATATCTAACACCGCCTTCACTATCCTACCTAAGACTCCACTTTCAAGGAACTATGAACTTGCACTCCCAAGTCTCTTTGTTTAGCAACACTGCCCAGGACCTTACCATTAAGTGTGTAAGTCTTGCCCTGATTTGCCTTTTCAAATTAAACTTCATTTGCCACTCCTCGGCCCTTTGGTCCATCTGATGAAGAATCCATTGCACTATTTCACTGTCGACTAACCTCCAATTCTTCTGTTTTCTGTGACGTTTGAACACAAGTACTCAGGATATATTTGAATTTTTCAGAACAAGCAAGCTTAGAAGTTGTGGATAGCAGAACCATTGTATAGCAGTGGTTGGTAAGTGGGACTGGTGAGGAAGCAAAGAAAGGGGAAAGAAAAGGTGCGGGGAAAGGAAGAGGAGGAAATACAGAACACAATTGTAATTGATGGAGGTAGGTAAAGAATAAGACAGCTATTGGGCAAGCTGTGAATTAAGAGAAAATGGACTCTTCCCAAATCTCTCTCAAACGTTCATTCTCCTATTGTCGTCATTCTTTCAGAAACCTACGTTTAGCATTGCACAAACTTTTATTTATCTCTTTACTTGAGCAGTCATTTTGGTCATCTTAGGCCTTTGTATTTCGGACAAAGGCCATTTCCCTACTTTTTGCCAAGCTGTTCGTTTTTCATTACACTGTTATAAAGCCAGCAAATCAGATGCGCCTTGTGACAACTTATTAAATATATATTAATTGTAGCAGTTCAAGGAATTGTGAGATATAGGAAATGGAAGACTGTTTGCAAGTGGTGTTCAATTTTATTTGTCTTTATAAATTTTATTTCAACAATTGAGATTATTTATTAAGTGATAACTGGTCATAATGAAGGTGTTGGTGCTCACCACAACTCTGCGTCATTCTCTTCAATACTCAAAATGAAATTGATATTTTGTGCACCACCAATGACTTATGTTTATGTATGCGTGTAACAACTTGAAACATCAATGCAGCATACTATCATCACTGCGGAATAGAAGTATTGTGAAATGCAAAGTATTTCAAATTTTTCAACGTTGGCTTTCTAGGAGAGGAAAAAATTCTCGAGTCGTGCATAAAAATATTACAACAAAGAGCAAAGATGAAAAGCAGAAAAAGTGGAAACTTCGTTATAATTTATGTAAAACAAGGTAGGGTAGACTATCTAAACAAGCATTTCTTTGAAGTAAAGCATATGTAATGTGCTACAGGTGGGGTTTAAAGGTAGTAAAATGTGCTTCTGTTTTTAAAGTAGAAATGTACTTTGAACAGGCTAGTGATAATTCAAAAGGAAATCATATAGGCAGCTTCTTAAAATTTACTTGAAATTTGTCTTCTCCCACTTCAATTATTTTGGCACAAAGTTACTAAAATGATATTCAATGGTGGAAAACCCAGCTTGTAGTCTTAACTCAGAAGAGAAATGCTGTAAAATCTCAGCAGGTCTGGCAGCATCTGTAAGGAGAGAAAAGAGCTGACGTTTCGAGTCTAACTGACCCTTTGTCAAAGCTTTGACAACGGGTAAGTTAGACTCAAAACGTCAGCTCTTTTCTCTCCTTACAGATGCTGCCAGACCTGCTGAGATTTTCCAGCTTTTCTCTTTTGGTTTCAGATTCCAGCATCCGCAGTAGTTTGCTTTTATTGCAGTCTTAACTATTTTAAATATTAAATTACCGTGTTAGAGTATGTCAATACAATGTTACGAAGCACTGTATAGCATTAGTTTCAAGCTAATGACTTCTCAGGTAATCGATGATTTTGTCAGCGGCTGGCCCCATGTGGGAAGGAATTCCTTCCCTCTTCCAGTCTTTCCAAACGAGAATGGGAGCTAAGGAATTTTGAGGGCTCTGCAAATTTGTCATCTTGTCTTTCTTCCCAAGTGATTGGCGCATGATGCAGGCAGTGCACTTAGACAATTGAAGGAAAATGGATGGGCATTTCACTCAGAAGTTTAATTATCATTGTTAAAATGCTCCAAAATTTGTTTTTGATGAATGAGTGCAAATTTTAAATGTTTAGTTATTCTACATTAACAGTGATAAGTTTGGGAGAGTTGAAAAGGAAAGTGGGATCATGGATGGAACATCTGATGAAGAAAGTAATATGCAGAAGGAAAACGATGCTGGTAAGCGCACAAAAATGTAGCCAGTATTAGTATAACATTAGTTGTATAATCAGTAAATTGAGGATTAAATTTGGGTTAAAATTGGAGATGAAACTGCTCAGTGTTGTTTTGTGTCATATTACAACTTCATCAAGTACCTCATGCTATTTGCAATTTTCAAAACACAATGCAACATCTACTGACTTCAAAGAACGAATCTACATAAGTAGAAGGTGCATTTAAAAGTCATCATGTCATAATGGTTCTTCATTTGTAATTCCACTTCATGAGGAGACAAAATTATTGCAGTATTATCCATTGTGACAGCAGTAACCTCCTTCACCTGAATTTCGGCAATATTTGCATTAACCACCTTCTGAATTTAGGTGGTGACCATTTCTGGATCTCATTCACAGTGACCATACTTTGATTTATTTGTCTCATTTGCAGTTCACTTCTTTGTGGAAAGGGACCTGACAGCAAGAATAATTTGTCCAAACTTTGACATAAATTTGTACAGTAATATGTTGCTTCTGCAATTTAACTTCAAAAGATAAGTGGCTAACTTTTATCAAACCTCAGGTACTACTTTGAACATGAGACTTTTAAAATCTGTGCGCCCAATTACAAGGTGGTGCAATCAGTACTGTTGTCAACAATCCATATCACTCGAAAGTTTTTATATCTCTTTTGTCTGTCACATCTACTTTCAGTAGTTTACTCTCACTAGCCTACATCTAGTTTTATAATAACAGCAGTCAGGATGTTAACAACAAAAACATTTCTGGTCAGGGCTGACTTTTCATGACTCAGATCTGTAAGTCCTCAGTCATTTCAAAGGTGGGTACAGTTGATTTTAATTGAGATTTCATTTGGATCATTAGGGGCTTTACTTCAGAATGTGAAAGCATACAAGCAGATAAGATCAGATTCACTTAGTTTAACTCATAACATATGTCTGCATGCAATTATATAAAAACAATAAAAATAATTGATCCTACTTTAATAAGGCATCTTAAACTAAATAACCTGAGTAATGAATGAATGATGTTTATTGTCACATGTACTTGGGAAAATAGTGAAAATTGTTTTTGTCGCCATAATCTGGCACCATTTTGGAGACCCTGCTCACATTGCCGTTCTCTCCCTCCTGCTCCGAGCCGCTCTCATTCCCCCGCTGGTTATCAGATATTCAGGTTCCTGAGCACCTCTTTTCTGCCAAGGCATGACCTTTATTTTTTGTCCTTCTTCTGGAGGTCAGTAATCGCCGTCCTTCTCTTCCTTTCCTCGGATTTCCAGCAATCTGATAAAAAGGTATTAGTTGTGTAGCGGGATGTTAACCCTTTTTTATTTTTGTACAGTGTGGGCACTCTCCTGTATTTTACCTTGTACTGATTAGCAGGCTTTAAAAAAATGCTGTTCTGAAAATAATCAAACATTCTAATGCAGTGAATGTGAGCATGCATTAAAACAAGAAGCAGGAATAGGTAATTCAATGTCACAAGCCTGATCTGCCATTATAGAAGGTTGTGCTGATCTGATTGCAACCTTAAATCTGTATTCTTGTATCCCATTGATCACCTTTCACCCTCTTGATGTACAAGAGTATGTCGACTTCTGTCTTAACGGTATTCAAGGACCCTGCTTCCACCCCCTTTTTGGGAAGAGATTTCCAAAGACTTGAAACCCTTTGATAGTAAACAAATTCCTCTAACCTGTTTTAAATTGCGAACTCTGATTTTTAAACAGTCACCCCTAGTTTGTGATTCTCCATTAAAAGGAAAAATCAACTCCACTGTTGCCAGCAGCAGTTGTGGAAGCAAGGTCATTGGGGACATTTAAGAGACTACTGGACATGCATATGGTCACAAATTTCAGGGTGCATACATGAGGATCAGTAGTTGGCACAACATCGTGGGCTGTACTGTTTTATGTTCTATCTACCCTGTCAAGTCCTCTGGAGACACTATGTTTCAGTTAAGTGACCTCTTTCTCTTATAAACTCCAGTGTGCCTTTCCTCCTAAGATAGTTTTCTCCAAACTTTCCTCCTAAGACAACCCAGTCGTGTATTGTAGTCTAGTAAATCTTTCATGATCTACATCCAATGCACTTACACTCTTCCTTCAACAAGATGACCAATACTGTGCACAGTACTCCATATGTGGTGTCACTGGTAACTATCACTTCAAGATGCACAGTCTTTGGGAAGTTTTATGTACAGTGATCAGTGTGCTGATCCATGGAAGCCAATGCAAAGCACTGCCTGGGGAGTCTGACAGCAGAGCAAACAGGAGGGGATGCATTAGAGGCAACACTACTCATCATTGCCCCGTTTACTGAAGCATGACCTTCCTACTTTTGTATTCATGCACTCTCACCATTACTGATAACATTCAAATAGGTTCCCGAAATGCATGCTGTGCCTTTTTTTGAGAAGCTTACACATTAGGAGAAAGGCTTGAAGCACAAATTTTATACATTTGTGCTTCCAGAGCGAGTTAAAGACGACATCACTCTGGTTTTGGTCTGCAGCCCATATATTTACATACCCTCATTGTTACCTGATAAGTGAAATGTTACTCAAAACATTTCTTGCAACAGTCTGAGTATTTTCATCTACATTTAAAAAAAAGTTAAGTAAGTTTCCAAACCATGACCTGTAAAAGGATACATTTTATCTTTGTTCGTCCTTCAGAATTCATGTGAAGTCCTGGTGCTATGAAAGATAACTTGTTTTATGTTTAATTTCTTATTGTAGATTCTTCAATGACAATGCACCTAGAAGAGTGGAATACTTGGTCTCTTGTGTGTCACACTTTGGAAGAGTGGCAGCATCTAGCTGATGGTTTTAAAGAAAGCCAGTGTTCAAAAGAACGGAAGCTATACAAAATTTTAGCTGAGAATTTTATTCCTGAAATCAGCAATCTGATTATACAGAAGGTCAGTTAAGAAGTGAGAACAAGCAGTATATTATTGTTCGGAAGTTCATTTCACACTATATGATCTAGGTGGCAGTGTGATGTGATGGCTTACTGGTTCAGTGGCAAGACTGATTTTTTTTTTCAGAAAGCCTTCTGAGCACGTACCTTTCTTTTGACATAGCTGCTACCTACATCAAGTGATTTGCAGGTGCCCATCCCCTTCATCCAACTGCCAAAGGCCAGTATAGAAGCAGTTTTATACAGCTTTATACCCTTTATCCAGAATAAGAAATCAGATTAGAATCCAGTCTGTGTAAATGTATTAACTCCGAGGCTTATATTTCCAGCTCTCAAAAGTTAATTTTGCTAGCCTGCAAATTTTTATTTCATGGCTTATTTTAATAAAAAGAAAACAGTTCATTTAAATTTGGATTCATTCAAAAAATAAATGCAAGACAAAGTTATATTTTTATTCATGGATTAATCATGCACAGCAATAGGAGTCATGACCAAAGGTGTTTTGTTTTACACTAAATGGGGTTTTCAGCCAAAGTGAAACTAGAAGATGGGGAATAACTAGCCCATGGTGCAAAGATGTAAAATCCATATTTTTTGTTCATCTGTTTCGTATGTTGATTTTACGTTTACAATAGTGTAGCAAGAGTTGGTAAGGAGAAGAGTCAAAACAACAGAGTTGGAACTGAGGAATTTGTGTAGTACCGCCTGGTGCAGAATTACAATAAGACCAGTTCAAACAAGAAGTCTTTATTCTAAAGCATATTGGGTAAAGTTAACTGTATGTCAATGTACAATTTTTTAAAATCTGAAAATACTTACACATTTAAACACAATCAGCTAATGTTCCACTCTCTCTCCCTCTCCTCCCTGTTAAGTGATTGCTAATTTGTAGCACTATGGGATTATCTTGAAATTATCGAACATTGTGACACAATTCAGTTTTCTTTTGTTCACAGGAGAAGCAGTTACAGAAGAAATACGCAGAAATTGTTCCTCGCAGAGCTTCTGATCGTCTCCTTGTGAAACGCACTCAGCAGGAAGAACTTGTAAGTGATCTTTGTTTTATTCATTGTAAAATATATAGTCAAGAAAGTGAACAAAGCAACTAACCCATGGCTATGTCAAAGCTGTTATTATCAGCTAGATTCTGCTAGTGTGTGTGTGTGAGGGCAGCCATGGAATGACTAGCTCTCCAATTTTCTTTTGTCTCAGCCACCACCAGAGTTTGTGGTTGTATCCTTTCCCAAACAGCTTGATTGAATTCAGGAGTTTTCATTCAGCACCCTTTTCCTGCTCTCTCTCTCCTTAAGCCTTCAGAGTTTTATGATATGTGCCTCTCTCCAATATTTTGTAGATAGCACAGTCAAGCATGTACTGGTGCAAGTATCAAGTTTACAGTGTCAAAATATTCCAAATGTTGTATATCGTAACCAAAAGCACATGAATTACGCTATCTCCCCTCAGAAAATCAAATAGCGAATTAAAATCAAGAGCTGCAAGTTAGTTGTATTGCTTATAACCTAGTAATGTAATTTTAATAGATGGTTTTCTTCCTGAGGCTCTTATTGTTAATTTTTGACCAAAGTCACTTTGAACTACTAGTTGTCGTCTTTTTTGAAGCAGAGACAAACCCTACTTGGTCGGCTGGGTGAAAAGGGTGTGAAAGATGGGTTCTACCTTGCAGCACAAAGGCTGTATACACCCCAAGAAATTAAGCGTATTGAGGAAGAAGGAAAAATTCTTGCCCAACAAGGTAAGCACAGAGATCCAAATGATTTCCATCTGGTCATTTTGTTTTGATTAAGTATGATAAGTAAATCATTTGGAATGCTCCTTTATACATCAAAGTGGGTACCTTATGCAATTTATTGAATCACTTGAAAATGCATTCTTAACGTTATTTTCTCGCCATATTTTTTGATTAGATAGTAGGTAAATGTATAATTTCACACTAGTAAACACGTTCCTAATGACATTCAGCCAGTTTACACTATAGTCATAGAGATGTACAGGACAGAAACAGACTGTTCGATCCAACTCATCCATGCCAGCTATCCAAAGTAAATCTAGTCCCATTTGCTAGCATTTGGCCCATATCCCTCGAAACCCTTCCTATTCATATTCCCATCTAGATACCTTCTAAACGTTGTAATTGTACAAGCCTCCACCACTTCCTCTGGCAGCTCATGCCATACACGCACCACCCTCTGTGTCCCTTAGGTCTCTTAAATCGTGCCCCTCTCACCTTAAGCCTACGTTCTCCAGGTTTGGACTCCCCCACCCCTGGGAAAAGACCATATCTATTCACCCTATCCATCCCCCTTATGATTTTATAAACCTCTTTCAGGACACCCCTCAACCTCCAACACTCCAGAGAAAATAGCCTCAGCCTATTCAGCCTCTCCTTTGAGGTCAACCCCTCCAACACCTTTGTAATTATGTTCATGATTGTTCTGTGACATTTTTTTCAATCTCCTAACCTGCAGTGAAAAAGTCCAAGCCTATCCAGCCTCTCCTCATAATACAAGCCCTCCATTCCTGGCAAATTCTGGTAAATTTCTTAACCTTCTCCAGATGCTTAATATCCTTCCAATAGCAGGGCAGCCAGAACTCCAGAAGAGGCCTCGCCAATGTCATGTTCAACCTCCAACATGACATCCCAACTCCTTTACTCAAAGATCTGAGAAATGAAGGCAAGATTGCTAAATGTCGTCTTAACTATTTATATGTAATGCAAACTTCAAAGAATAATGTAGTAGAACCCCTAGGTATCTCTGTTCTATTCAAGGCCATTGTTTGTTTTACCAAAATGAATGTAATACCTCGCATTTATCCAAATTAAGCTTCATCTGCTGCTCTTCAGCTCATTGATCAAGATCTCTTTATAATCTGAGATAACCACTTTCACTGTCCACTACACCACCAATATTGATGTCAGCCCAAGCTTCCTCACCAGGCCTTTTTTTCTCATCTAAATCATTTTTATAAATGACAGACAAAACTGGTCCCAGCACTGATCGCTGTAGAACACCACTGGTCTCAAACCTCCAACCTGAAAAACAACCATCCACCAGCATTCTATCCCTGCTGTTAAGCCAATTTTGTATCTAATTGGCAAGCTCACCCTGAATCCCATGTGATCTAATTTTGCTAATTAGTCTACCACGCAGAACCTTATCAAATGTTTTACTAAAGTCCAAGTAAACAATGTCTCCCGCTCCGTCGTCCTCAATCTTCTTGGTTGCTTCCTCAAAAAAATTCAATCAGTTTTGTGAGACACCATTTCCCTTGCACAAAATCATTCTGACTATCCCTTATAATTCCTTGCTTCTCCAAATGCTTATAAATCTTATCTCAGAATCACTTCCAATAACTTACCCACCACTGAAGTTGGACTCTCAGGTCTGTAGTTCCCAGGTGCCTGCCGCTCTCCCTCCCGACCCTTTGACCTGAATGGGCCCTGTTATTTCCCCGGCCAATCTCTTTCCCTTGATAAACTTGTAGAATGTATTTGGATTCTCTCTAGACTTGTTTAGTAATTTTTAATGCCCCTCTTTGATCTCCTAGTTGCTTTCTTAAATCCCACCACCCTCGCACTTTCTATACTCCCCTAGGGCCTCCATTGATTTGCTCCCTGTTACACCTCTTTGTTTTTATTTTCCTTTTTATCCAGTTCTGAATATTTCTAGATCTCCAAGTTCTCTAGGCTTCTTGTTCCTATATTTTGCCATAAAGGGAATGCGTTCGGCCTTATTTTAATCTTGCCTTATTTTAATAAAATCTGCCTTCACCCAATCCAAGACTCTTTGCACATTGTCTTTTTCCTTTTCCATTACAATTTTTTGTCGCAAACACTAAAATGCTCCTCCATTGCCTCCTCGAACAATTGTCTGGCCATAGATGAGTTCTTGCTCTCTACAATCAATCCTTTTCTGTCTAATCACGAGGTAATTTGTAAATTGCCTGGAGGGCGCTTGGCAAAAACTCTGGCTGTATTTCAACCACCAATTATACTGCATATCCCAGATTTGGCTTTTCTGAATTTCGAAGTTACTGGCTAGAAGAATGCATGAAGGATTTCCTGGTAATGACAGAGGACACCAGGCTTTGACAGTGAATGAAAGAAAGACTGGCGACAGAAGTAACTGAATTGTTGTTATACCCTGTTTGCTCCAGATCACTGGGAGATTTTTCTAGTAATGACTGGCAGAGAGTGGTTACCCGTAATGGTGTCTGCTGGCAGAACATTGGCTATGAGATGACAGTACAGACCAGTGAAAACCATGGCAATGACATAATGCATCTTGTGATGTTAAAAGGATTCCCATTGCTTATTTTGTCAGTGACACCAGAATGAAATAACACTAACAGAGTCTGTGTTAAATGAGGATGCACGTCCGCAACTTAATTTAATGTAAAGTTGTTATAGTCTAATTAATTGACATGACTGAGTCAAAATTATCTCAAAAGGTTTTCAATTTCAGAATGTTCACTTATCTCCTCATAAGCCATGTTGGCTCCCTCCAAGTATTTGCATCTGAAAACTGAGGCAAAATAAATCCTCTGAGAAACATTTTCTGGGAAGAAAGAACAGCCTTTTGTAAAATAGTAGATGGATTCCGTAACATTTAGTATGTAAAGCCCTCTTTCAGTGTTCGTAAGGTGAATAATATTTTAACCTCTTGATCAACAACTCTGGTCAAGATAAAGAACCTTGCGATGTCAACATTAAAGGTGCTTGACAAATGAAGGTTGTTGAAGCATGGATTAAAGATGCTAATTTACTTGTAAGTATGTAGATGGCATTGTGTGAGAGGCAGTTAATATAGACCTTTTATTTGTATCTCTATTGGGAAGCTTTATGTTTCTCTCGCAGATGAATCACGTCAAACCTTTTTTATTATTTCATGTGATGTGGGCACCACTAGCCAATCCAGCATCAATTGTTCATGACATCATAGCAGTGAATTGCATCCTTGAGCTGTAACAGTCAATGTTACCTCTAATTTTCTTTCCTCTGAGGTCTGTATATGGCTGTGACTGCTGGAATGAGAAGTCATAGCTGCAGTTGTGTGCTGGCATCAATTGCTATGCAGCTTGAAGCAGCTGTGTACTTAGAGGAGACATCGGTCACAATTCTTGGGTGGGGTATATGTACACCATAGTGCTGATACAGGATTATGATCCATAGACAGTGAAGAAGTTGTTGAAATATAAATCAGGATGGTGTGCAACATGGGTGGAATCTTGCGGGTGGTAGCGTTCACTGCTGAGTTTCCGGTCTCTGACCTGCTCTTGCTGATAAAGTACTTATATGGCAGGTGCAGTTTACAGTCTGGTTAATGGTTAGCCCTCAGTGTGTTAACCATGAAGGATTCAGTAATAGCCATGCCATAGAGTGTTAAAGTCAGAGGTGGTTAGATTCTCTCTTGTAGCTGTTGTTCGTTGCCTGGCATTGTGTAGAGTGAATGATAATTGTCATTTGTCAGCCCAGGACTGCACACTGCCTGGGTTTTGCTGCATATTGATGTGGTGTGGACTGCTTCAGAATCTGAGGAATGCCAGAACCTTCACTTGCATTATAGTAAGGGAGAATTAAGCATTTGGAAGCATTTAGCCATCTATATATGATACTGTAATTGCCTCTTTTTCCCTTAATTTTGTTAGTGAAAGTGCTGCAAGTGAAGGACAATTCCTCTCCCCAATGGATGGAGAACATTCAGGTGCTCAGTTTCTTGGCATTGAATCTTGATTTGCACCTTTTGATATTTCAGTTAATTGTCTGTTTCCAACTGGCTTTATGACAGAGGTGCAATGGTAGTTTTCTTACCTCCTGAGCCAGAAAGCTACAGTTCAAATCCCATCTTGCGATGTGGGAGGTGTGTAATAACATCCCTGAACTGGTTGATTAGTAAATATTCAATATTTGGAATAGTTTTCATGAAAACTTTCAATTTATGGTAAAAACCCATCTGTCCTTGGATTTGTCTTTTAGAGAAGAAACCTGGTCTGGCCTATATGTGACTCCAGACCTACAGCAATGTGGTTGAATCCTAACTGCAATCTGAATTAGCTTAGCAAGTCAGTCTATTTGGCGAACAATGAGAGGTGGGCAACAAATGGCTTACCTGCAATACCTATTGAAGAAAAAGTTCAAAACATTTGTTGCATAACTCTCAAATAAAAGCTTTTTTTTTTAGTAGTTTTACTTGGTTTCTCTCCTTCCCCAAATAGAACGGGCAAGACGTCGTCAATTACGAGAAGAGAGACAAATGTCCTATGTGAAAAGTACCCTGAAGAGAAAATGTAATTCTAAAGCACCTTCTCCGGCTAAACATGAGGAACCTGTTAAGAAAAGGCCTGAATTGTAAGATGTTTCAGCTGTGTTGTGTAGCTGATATATATCTGATATGTTTGCATTTTAATTTAGTATCACTCTCATTGTTGATCTTTTACTGAAGTCTCATTCTAATTATTGTGACTTTACTTTAGTATCATAATTATCTGCTTTCCTTTGCGAGTTTATTTTCACCAAAAACTCCATGGTGGCTTGGTGGATAGAATCAATCTTTTTGTGATACTGACAGATGTTGACCAGGAAGAGGCTTGGTTCCATCCCTGCACTGTGCCTGATCTCAGCCAGCACCCATCTGTCATGGAAAGGAAAAATCAGCTGGGGTTCCTGTTCTTGGTTGTTCTCCCACCAGTGGTTAAGGAGCGGATTTCATTCTACTGTTTGTTGTGCTTGGTTTGAGTAGATTACCAACATAAATTTACCGACTGATATATGGAAATAGCTACCTTTTATTGGAACAACATGGCAGGCTGGTAATAACTGCAGGTAGATACCCTAATGGCAATTGCCAGCTTAAGGATAGTAGTGAAGTGAATTGAGAGAAACATGAAAATGAGTAGGATGTAAACAATTCATGATTTTCCCACATGGTGAGCCCCTGAATTAAGTTACTTGTGTGAGATGTTCCCTGACAAACATGAGGAACTTGCATAGAGTCCTAGTTGCAAAGCAATTACCTATTGTACAATCGCCTGCCTTCCATCTGTTAACCTTTCCAAGGGGAGGAGAAATCTGTAAATTTGTTCTTTAAGTAAATGCAGGAATTTTGGTAACACCAGAACTTTGCTCTTTTTACATTAATACAGTTTTATTTAATTTCAGGCATTATACAGACGATGAAGAATATGTTTCAATGTACAAAGGTTTGTATGTTTTTCAACACTGATGTCGCTATGGTACCTGTGGGTATTATAACATTGTCCAAGTTTCTACTGTGACAGCATTTTACGATATCTACTTAAACAACTCCTATCTCTATATTGTGAAAAATAACATACTAATAGTAGAACCTTCCATTTTAATTAGGACCTTAATTGAATCTTAATTGTATTAGGGCTTTCTTCAGAAACAGATGCATTTGAGGGGAAATGAGACAAACTCTTGAGAGGGATAGGAATGGGAGGAGGACAAACATGGAAGTCACTATAATCCCAGAGGAGCACAGGCTGCTCTCATACTGGAGACAGATATCTAGTGGTTACTGTACCTCAGGCAATGATTGAGGTTGAGATGGTGGTCTCAACCCAAACAGGAATTGAACCTGTACAGTTGGCATCACTCTGCATTGTTCCGTCAACTGAGTGAACCAACCTCAGTGGGAGGATATGTCAATGAATTGGATAAAGTCTAATGGGAGGAGACTTGCATTGAGCATGAACACAAATATAGATCAGTTGGAGTGATTGTCCTCTTTCTTTGATATATATTCCATAGAATAGTCATGCTTGAATACTACTTTTTAATGGATATGCAGCGGATTTCTGTGGTCTTGGTACTGTGCTGTTAGTTGTACTTTCATCCAATTTGCAATGCATGAATTTGGTTTAACCAGTGGACATTTTATTGTTGCTGGCAGTGCTGGATAATGTAAAAGGTCACAAAGATTCCTGGCCTTTTAATGAACCAGTGGATGAATCCTATGCACCTGGTTACCACAAAATTATTGAGGTATGTCAGAGTAAAAGATTGTTTAAAAATTATCATTTGTTATCTTAGTTGTTTACTGTTTCATAAATGTAATATTGTTTAATATAAACTTATTGTCGCATCTGGCCTAAAGCATCAAGGCAGCAATGTGAATTTTATGAAGGTTATGACTCCGAGAAATTCAATGTTGAAAACTGACATATTATTTAAAGTGGTTCTGATTACCTCAAATATACTCTCCTTTTGGGATAAAAGGAATAAAAAGCGTAATTGGATGCTAAAGGTTATTAATTTTTGAAGTTGTTTTGATTCTGTCAATTTCAGCAACTAAAGTCTGCTGAGTTTATTTTGAAGTCCAGTTTAAAATTAATTATTCTTAATATAAATCTTGCTTGGTTACAAAATTTAAAAGACTAGATGTAATGTTTAGCTAGATTCACAAAATTTATTTCAGCAGGGAGGTGAAATTCAATGTGGTGCATGACTTTATATCTAAAAAGTGACAGAACGTAGATTGGAATAATGGGATAATTAACAACAGACTGATAAAATGAGAGCTTTCTCTTGATGTGTTTGTAGAGATAAAATCATAAGCTGCTGAAAACTACCTAAGCAAAATGTTGTAAATGTGTACCGGAAATTCACGGTAATGTTTTAGAGACTGGTTACCCATTATGCTTACTTAAATATGCTTTGCTTCAAGTATTGGGCCTATATTTTTCTAGGCAATAATAAATGCTCTTAAATCTGTTTGAAAAGTTAATGATACAGCTTTAGTAAATTAATAGTTTGCAAAAACCGGAATATTATATTCAATTAGAATGTGGTACAATTCCCAAGTTCAGCAATTTTTCATGGAGAAGCTGTCATATCTTCTGTTTCCCTTCAATGACTAGTAGCTGGAGATATGCTGAATAATTTTATTAGTCATTGCTTAACCAATGCAAATTAATGAACATTTCACTCTCTTTAATGGAAATATGGTAGTAAGTAATAGTTGACTAAATTTTGCCTGTCTCTGGCAGACCTGTAGTGCCACGATTCTCATTGTCCTACAACAATAATGCTTATTTCTATTTATTCATTCTCCTACTTATAGGAACCGATGGATCTCTCAACTATTGAAAATAAGCTAAGCAAAAAGAAGTACAGCAGTAAATGGGCCTTTGAATCAGATTTTAGGCTTATGTTTGACAACTGTGAACAATACAATGGGAAAGGAAATGGTTAGTTTGATACCTGATCATATAAAATGATTGCTTTAAATTCCTAATTAACCTGAGAGAGTATCTCTTCCTACTTCCTTGATACTAAGTAGTTGGTGTAATGCTTTGCAACAGTGCATGTTTAATCTTGACGCTCAGTCTGATTTAGCCACATGTGGAGGAAAGGGTCAGTGGCACACTTCTTTTTGTCCCTGAATAGACATGGCTTGGGGATGTAGAGGGAGTTATCTGGAGACCACATGTACATCACTAGAACACGCACAGACTCTTAGACATTAAAAAAAACACACTCCGTGATTTCAACCTTAAATTTCCTTTCATGAAGGTTTTACTTGTTGCATAGGCCGAATAATTATGTTACAATTCCTGAAGAGACTGATAACGTTTGAAAATACAAAATTGACCTTCAAGTTAATAGCTGAAATAAGATTTCTGAAACAAATTAAAGATTGGTGAAACACTCTTTTTGTGGACAGTGTATACTGGAAACTATAGAATGGAAACTTGTGAACTTTCAAATATCTTTAACAGAATGGGACATGAGAATTGTATTGGTTAGCGAGTTTTGAGAAGATTTGTCGCTCAGGTTGAGGTTCTGGTTGTAGGTTTGCTTGCTGAGCTGGAAGGTTCGGTTTCAGATGTTTCATCACCATACTAGGTGACATCAGTGAGCCTAGGATGAAGCACTGGTGGTATGGCCCACTTTTTATTTATTAATAAATAAAATGTGGGCCATACCACCAGTGCTTCATCCAGGCACCCAATGGTGATGTTACCTCGTACAGTGATGAAACATCTGGAACCGAACCTACCAGCTCAGCAAGCAAGCCTCCATCCAATTGTATTGGTTTTGAATTTGTTTGCACAATATATTGCAAATATTGAAAGACACTCTAAACCCATAATCAATTTTTTTTTAACATGGTATAATGAACAAACTGTTCCAGATTATTACATGTGGAATACAGGAAGAACTGGCCATCTGAATACAGAATTGGCTCAAAGATAGAAGACAGAGGGTGGTGATGGAGGGTTGTTTTTCAGATTGGAGGCCTGTGACCAGTGGGGTGCCACAAGGATTGTTGCTAGGTCCACTACTTTTCATCATTTATATAAATGATTTGGATGGGAGCATAAGAGGTGTAGATAGTAAGTTTGCTGAAATTGGAGGTTTAGTGGACAGCCAAGAAGGTTACCTCAGATTACAACAGGATCTTGATCAGATGGGCCAATGGGCTGAGAAGAGGCAGATGGAGTTTAACGTGAGGTGCTGCATTTTGAGAAAGCAAATCTTAGCAGGACTTATACACTTAATGGTAAGGTCCTTGGGAGTGTTGCTGAACAAAGAGACCTTGGAGTGCAGGTTCATAGCTCCTTGAAAGTGGAGTCGCAGGTAGGTAGGATAGTGAAAAAAGCATTTGGTATGCTTTCCTTTATTGGTCAGAGTATTGAGTACAGGAGTTGGGAGGTCATATTGTGTCTGTACAGAACATTGGTGAGGCCACTTTTGGAATATTGCATGCAGTTCTGGTCTCCTTGCTATCAGAAGGATACTGTGAAACTTGAAAGGGTTCAGAAAAGATTTACAAGGATGTTGCCAGGGTTGCAGGATTGGAGCTGTAGGGAGAGGTTCAGTAGGCTAGGGCTGTTTTCCCTGGAGTGTCGGAGGCTGAGGGTTGGCCTTACAGAGGTTTATAAAATCATGAGAGGTATGTTTAGGATAAATAGACAAAGTCTTTTCCCTAGGGTCGGTGAGTCCAGAACTAGAGGGCATGGGTTTAGGGTGAGAGGGGAAAGATATAAAAGAGACCTATGGGGCAACTTTTTCACGTAGAGGTTGGTACGTGTATGGAATGAGCTGCCAGAGGAAGTGGTGGAGGCTATTGCAGTTGCAACATTTAAAAGGCATTTGGATGGGTATATGAATAGGCAGGGTTTGGAGGGATATGGGCCCGGTGCTGGCAAGTGGGACTAGATTGGGTTGGGATATCTGGTCGTCATGGATAAGTTGCGCCAAAGGGTCTGTTTCCGTGCTGTACATCCCTATGACTCTATAAACAGACTACTACTTTAGGCATAAACATACAAGTTCTTTCTATGCTCTTAAGTTTTTATTTTATATATGACATTGGGTTCTGTTAGATAAACTTTACTGTTTCAGTTTTATTTTCAAGATCTTGATATTAGATAACTCATTTCTAACTTTTACTTACATGATCTCTTTCTTCACAAAATTAACATATTTAGAATACACCCAAATGGCGCGAGCTGTAGAACGGTGCTTCAACAAAGCAATGGCCAAGTACTTTCCAAAGGATGAAGTGGATAGTGATGATGACTTCCAAGCTAAAACGATGTGGGAGAAGAAAGACAAGCACAAAAGCAAGCTCAATCACCTGGCGAATGATGAAACTGAGATACTTACCGAAACAACTGATGTCTCTGGAACGCCAAAAGTCAATGGTGTTGTAAACAGCCATCCAGCCACTGATGTCGCACACATTATTGCTGATTACAGCAAGAAGGAAGATGCTGAACAACAGCTTTGCAACAAGCTACCTTTGCCAAGTCAAATGCAAATTATAGAAGAGAAGGCAAGAAAAATTTCTATTTTTTTTCGTGTTGTTGAATTTAACTTCCTTCCTTAACTTCCTGTTTGTCCCTGGGTTGCATCATTCAGTGAGGCTGGACACAATCTATTGTTGACATCAGATGCTTTTCTGAAATTTGCTTCACAAGCCAGAAGGAGACGGAGGGCAGAGCATGGGTAGAAATGACAAAATGCCTGATTAATCCCACCTCATGCAGCTAAGATGATATGGTGGCCTTGTCAGCTTTTCCCCACACGCCAGTAACAAAATATTTACTGTAAAAAGAAGCAGAATGTTTTTCCCCATCCTCCATTTGGATTTTTGCTCCACCCAGCTTAAGATGTGTTAAAATTAAAACTAGAAACTGACCAGGCCCACCACTATGGTAATTGTTAGAAGTTATAGAAAATGCAAGGTTTCATAAAATCTTAGAAGGAAACCATCTGTTCTGTCTTGCTTGTATCTACTTTTTGAAAGTGTTACCAGTTTAGTTCTGCTCCTCAGTACCTTTCCCTCATACTGAGTTCTCTTTCAGTACAGGTTTAATTGTTCTTCGAAAGTTGTTAAATTCCACAACTCTTTCAGGCATTGTCTTTCAGATTTTGAGCACCTGTGGTTTGTTTGAACTGAAACTTGTACACTATTTGATTTGTACACTTTCTTGACACCAGGCAAATCTTAATGATTTTTGACATTCTGGTCACAAATTTACGATAATAATGACGGCAGCATTGTCAACATTTGCTGTAACTTTCTTTGTTGAAACTGACAACTTTGGGACCTTTTTATGAGAACAGAGAAGTTGCTGACAGTAATTTTATGCTTCTCCATCAGAGCATGTGCTTTTGCAGATCGCCCATATTGCAATAATGATCACAACATGGATGTTACCATTGGCTGACAGTACTAGTTTGTTTTTTGTTTTATGTATTACAGTATTTGTCATAGTGCAGTATCAAATAAAAACTTTTTTCAATTGCTTCATAAGGTATTGTGAACTGCCATAAGCTAGAACGAACAAATGATTGTGCCAACCAAGATTTATGTAGAAATTATTTTAAAATTTAAAAAGTTAGCATGGTTTAAGATGGGAAGTGGGTGATGCCACTGATCAGATTAGCATTCAATGTGACAATTAACCCCCACAGGCCCAAGGCAGTATAAAGTAGAGGCACGTTTCAGGACATTGCCAAATGACTGAATAAAGCCTGCTAAGAGATGAAACTACAAAATTGCATTTCTTTTCAACATGTAGCAAACTTCAGCCAGCAGCCCACTCCCAGGTTCTGATGTCATTCATCAGTCTCCGATTCCTAGGGTACCAGAACGAATTGTTATGGAACCAATACGGAAGCGATTTCAGCAGCAATATCGGATGCAGGTAATTTGAGCCGTATCAATATCAACAGCATTACGTTTTATCCATCATGTTTATTTCATAAGTTTTAAGTCCATGTGCCACCAAGCTGTTGTGGCATATTGTAAGCAATCCTGCTTAAATTATTGTAATGAAATAGCAATAGTATAATGCAAAACATGTTTTCTCATTTACGAATGAAAACTTATTAAAATCACTGCTAAGTAGTATACTGCTATAGAGTACATGAATATATGGTTGGGTAACTAACTGTGTTTTAGAACCTAGAACAATACAGCGCAGAACAGGCCCTTCGGCCCTCAATGTTGCACCGACCTGTGAACTATTCTCAGCTATTTTCCAATGTTTCACCTTGGGGATTCGCTTTTAATTTATTCCTGTCTGAATTAGATGAAATCCTCTTTCTGTTCTTGGAATTTGGAAAATATCAGGTTTCCCTTTGCCAAAATTCAGCTCTATTTGACAATCTTTCTTGAAAGATTGTATTGCAAGCTGCTATGATAAGTAGAACAATTTGTACCATCATAGAGGAGCTTTTCTAACGTTTGTATGAAAGCACATTTTTGAATCATCTGTTTCCTGTTGTAACTGACCTAGAAGATGTAAAATGTTTAATTCCTGGTAGCTGATGACCTTTTGCTTTCATGATAAGAATTTTCCAGTCAGCGAGCTGGTGCAGGAGGGAGGATTTCAGGTTTATGGATAATCGGGGCTTATTCATGGGAAGGTGGAACTTCTACAAACAGGACGGTCTTCACTTGAACCAGAGGGTTACTAATATCCTGGGTGGGAAATTTGCTAGTGCTATTCGGGTGGATTTAAACTAGTTCAGCAGGGAAGTGGGAACCTATGTTGTAGTTCCAGTACACAGGTGGACGAGAATAGGGAGGACATGGACAGGATTTCACGGTCACAGGGGTGTGCTGGCAGACGGCAAGCTGGTTTGAAGTGTGTCTATTACAATGCCAGGTGTATTAGGAATAACGTAGGGTGAGCTTACAGCATGAATAGGTACCTGGGACTTCGATATTGTGACCATTACTGAGAGATGGATGGAGCAAGGTCAGGAATGGGTGTTACAGGTTCCAGGATTTAATCTTGCATTAAGATCAGGGAAGATGGTAAAAGAGGGGGAGGTGTGGCTTTTAGTTAAGGACAGTATAATGGTGGCTGAAAGAGCATTTGACGAGGAATTGTCTGCTGAGGTTAGAAACAGAAGAGGAGAGGTCACACTACTGGGAGTTTTTTTTATGGGCTTCCACAAAGTTCAAAGGATGTGGAGGAGAGGATTGGCAAATCGATTCTGGGTAGGAGTTAAAGGAACAAGGTGGTCATTGTGGGGGACTTTAACTTAGTCATAGGGTACAGCATCCAAAACAGACCCTTTGGTCCAACCCATCCATGCCGACCAGATAATATCCCAACCCAATCTAGTCCCACCTGCCAGCACCTGGTCCATATCCCTCCAAACCCTTCCTATTCACATACCCATCCAAATGCCTCTTAAATTTTGCAATTGTACCAGCCTCCACCACTTCCTCTGGCAGCTCATTCCATACCAATGCCACCCTCTGTGTGAAAAAGTTGCCCCTTAAATCTCTTTTATATCTTCCCCTCTCACCCTAAACCTATGCCCTCTAGTTCTGGACTCCCAACACGAGGGAAAAGACTTTGCCTATTTACCCGATCCATGCCCCTCATAATTTTATAAACCTCTGTAAGGTCACCCCTCAGCCTCCAACGCTCCAGGGAAAACAGCCCCAGCCTGTTCAGCCTCTTCCCTATAGCTCAAATCCTCCAACCCTGGCAACATCCTTGTAATTAGTTTCTAAACCCTTTCAAGATTCACAACAACTTTCTGATAGGCGACCAGAATTGCACGCAATATTCCAACAGTGGCCTAACCAATGTCCTGTACAGCCGCAACGTGACCTCCCAACTCATATACTCCATACTATGACCAATAAAGGAAAGCATACCAAATGCTTTCTTCACTATCCTATCTACCTGCGACTCCACTTGCAAGGAACTATGAACCTGCACTCCAAGGTCTCTTTGTTCAGCAACACTCCCTAGGACCTTACCATTAAATGTATAAGTCCTGCTAAGATTTGCTTTCCCAAAATGCAGCGCCTCGCATTTATCTGAATTAAACTCCATCTGCCACTTCTCAGCCCATTGGCCCATCTGGTTAAGATCCTGTTGTAATCTGAGGTAACCCTCTTCACTGTCCACTGCACTTCCAATTTTGGTGTCATCTGCAAACTTACTAAGTTGTACCTCTTATGCTCGCGTCCAAATCATTTATGTAAATGACAAAAAGTAGAGGGCCCACCACCAATCCTTGTGGTGCTCCACTGGTCACAGGCCTCCAGTCTAATCAACAACCCTCCACCACCGCTCTGTCTTCTACCTTTGAGCCAGTTCTGTATCCAAATGGCTAGCTCTCCCTGTATTCCGTGAGATCTAACCTTGCTAGTCAGTCTCCCATGGGGAACCTTGTCGAACATCTTAGTGAAATCCATATAGATCACATCTACTGCTCTGCCCTCATCAATCCTCTTGGTTACTTCTTCAAAAGACTCAATCAAGTTTGTGAGACATGATTTCCCATGCACAAAGCCATGTTGACTATCCCTAATCAGTCCATGCCTTTTCAAATACATGTACATCCTGTTCCTCAGGATTCCCTCCAACAAATTGCCCACTACCGACGTCAGGCTCACTGGTCTATAGTTCCCTCGCTTGTCCTTATCACCCTTCTTAAACGGTGGCATATCGTTTGCCAACCTCCAGTCTTCTGGCACCTCACCTGTGAATTTCGATGATACAAATATCTCAGCAAGAGGCCCAGTAATCACTTCTCTCGCTTCCCACAGAGTTCTCGGGTACACCTGATCAGGTCCTGGGGATTTATCCACCTCTACCCGTTTCAAGACACCCAGTATTTTTTCCTCTGTAATCTGGACATTTTGCAAGATGTCAGCATTTATTTCCCTATAGTCTATATCTTCCTTATCCTTTTCCACAGTAAATACTGATGCAAAATACTCATTTAATATCTTCCCCCATTTTCTGCGTCTCCACACAAAGGCCACCTTGCTGATCTTTGAGGGGCCCTATTCTCTCCCGAGCTACCCTTTTGTCCTTAATATATTTGTAAAAACTCTTTGTATTCTCCTTAATTCTATTCGCCAAAGCTATCTCATTTTGTCCTCCTGATTTCCCTATTAAGTATACTCCTACTTCCTTTATACTCTTCTAAGGATTCACTCGATCTCTCCTGTCTATACCTTACATATACTTCCTTCTTTTTCTTAACCAAACCCTCAATTTCTTTAGTCATCCAGCATTCCCTGTACCTACCAGCCTTTCCTTTCACTCTGACAGGAATATACTTTCTCTGGATTCTCGTTATCTCATTTCTGAAGGCTTCCCATTTCCAGCCGTCCCTTTACCTGCAAACATCTGTCCCAATCAGTTTTCGAAAGTTCTTGCCTAATAACCGTCAAAATTGGCCTTTCTCCAATTTAGAACTTCAACTTTTAGATCTGCTCTATCCTTTTCCATCACTATTTTAAATTTCCCAACATTGACCGGAATTGCGACATCTCTTGAACATTGGATGGATCACTTTTTGTCCAATGTGTGCAGGAGGGTTTCCTGATACAATATATCGAAGGGTTGACAAGAAGGGAGGCCACACTGGATTTGGTGCTTGGTAATGAACCAGACCGGGTGTTTGATTTCGTGATAGGTGAGCACTTTGGAGAGAGTGACCATAATTCAGTTTCGTTTAGATTAACGGGATAGATACATGCCTCAGCAAGAGTTATAGATGGGGGAAGGGCAACTATAATACGATTTGGCAAGAGTTAGGCGGCATAGAACGAGGCAGCAAAATGCAGGGGATGGGGACAATCGAAATGTGGAGCTGGTTTAAGGAACAGATAATGTGTGTCTTTGATAGGTATGTCCCTGTCAGGTAAGGAGGAAGTGATAAGGTCGGGGAACCATGGTTAACTAAAGAAATTTTATCTCTGTTAAGCAGAAGAGGGAGGCTTATGTGACGTTGAAGCGAGATGGTTCAGATGAGGCAATGGAGAGTTAGAGTAGCTAGAAAGGATTTAAAGATAGAATTAAGAGCTAGAAGGGGACATGAGCAGTCTTTCTGCGTGTAGGTTTTCTCACTGAGTCTTTAACGGGTAGAATAAAGGAGAACCCTAAAACTTTCTGTAGGCATGAGAGGAATAGGGATCAGGCCTGTCAAAGACAGAAGTGGGAAGTTGTGTATGGACCTAGGGAGTGAATATTTCTCCTCTATTTTCACTCAGGAAAAGGAGAGTATTGTAGAGGAGAAGACTGAGATATGGGCTATTACACTTGAAAGGATTGAGGTTAGTAAGGAGGAGGTGTTATCAATTCTAGAAGGTGTGAAAGTAGTTAAGTCCCCTGGGCCGGATGAGATGTTTGAGAATTCTCTGGGAAGCTAGGGAGGAGATGGCTGAGCCTTTGGCCTTGATCTTTGAGTCATCGTTGTCGGCAGGTTTAGTACCAGAGACCTGGAGGCTTGTAAATGTGCCCTTGTTCAAGAAGGGCAGTAGCGATAACCCAGGTAATTATACACCAGTGAGCCTTATGTCTGTTATAAGAGGATTTATAATCATCTAGCAAGCCAACAATTTGATTGGAAATAGTCAACATGGATTCGTCAAGGGCAGGTTGTGACTCGTACTCCTCATTGAGTTTTTTGAGAGGGTGACCAAGCATGTGGATGAGGGTAGGGCAGTTGACATGGTGTACATGGACTTCAGTAAAGCCTTGAATTATGTTCCACGTGGTAAGCTGACTGGAGAAAATGTGGAGGCATGGGATTGAAGGTGATTTAGCAGTTTGGATGAGAAACTGGCTTTCTGTAAGAAGGCATCAAGTGGCGGTTGATGGAAAATATTCAGCCTGAAGTCCGGTTACTAGTGATATGCCAATAGGATCTGTTTTGGGACCATTGCTGTTTGTCATTTTTATAAACTACTTGGATGCAGGCATAAGTGGATGGGTTAGTAAGTTTGCAGATAACACAAAAGTCGGTGGAGTGATGGACAGTGTGGAACAATGTTGCAGGGAGACTTAGATAAACTGCAGAATTGGAATGAGAGTTGGCAAATGGAGTTCAATGCAGCTAAATGTGAGGTGATTCACTTTGGGAAGAATAACAGGAAGGCAGAATACTGGGTCATTGGAAAGATTCTTGGTAGTATGAATGAGCAGAGGGATCTTGATGTCCATGTACATAGATCCCTGAAAGTTGCCACCCAGGTTGATAGTTAAGACGACATACTGTGTGATAGGTTTTTTTTTGCTAGAGGGGTTGAGTTCTGGAGCTGTGATGTCGTGCTGCAACTGTACAAAACACAAGTGCGGCCTCACTTGGCGTATTGTTCCTCATCTCTGGAACTACTTGGATGAATATTCCTGCATTCTCTCATGTTTTCATATCTTGTCTGATGTGTGGTGCCCAGTACTGCACAAATACTCAGACCGAACCAGTATTCTATAACCTCCTTGCTTTAGTATTTCATTCCACTATTAAACCCTAGGGTACTGTATATTTTATTGACCATGCTCTCAGACTGTCCTGCCACTTTCAATGACTGACAATGCACAATAAATCCATGAAACAGCCTTTGACCTCGTGTTTATTCTTTTTCTTCTTAGCAACAAATGTTGGTGAATGGACCAGTGACACCTGCTTCAGCTGGATCTGGTTCTACAAAATTACAAACAGTTAGTCTTTCATCTGATGGTCATGGGGATGCAACTCCTCATACTGGTATGCCAACTGACCCTGTTGGTGTCCAAGCACCAAAACATTCCCCTGTCTGTAAACCAAATAGATCTACAAATCTGGGCCTTCCACAGACTGAAACAAAAACACTCAGTTCCCACTCAGCCACTGTTGTTCCAATGACACATGGAAGCAGAGAAGCAATTGCACAGCCAAATAAATCAAGTGGTGATTGTCATGTGGCAGATTTGAATCATACTAAAGGAGCAGAATGGCCTGGATACTTGAACCATTCCAGTCTTCATCCTCAAGATAGATTGCCAGAAGGACAGCCTAATCCTGTGTCAGTGGAGAACGTAAGTCCTGTTATGCAGACTCCTCTGACGGCAACAAACAATTCAGTGATTGAAACTAGAAGTCCTGTTAAAAATGAAACTTTACCCAACACATGTGGAATTTCTGTGCAAAACAGTGAACTACATCCAAGTCAGCCTAATGTGCAAATGTCAGATTTTAACCTGGATAAATATCTAAAAAATCCTCTTGGTCAAACTTCTCAAAGAGCACTTGTTAAAGGTAATTCATTTGAATGCCATAAACTGTTATATTAATTATATTTTATAACTAAACACTTTTCTGATATGTAGTTTTTAATTCTTGCGTTAAAATGTACAGTTCTTTTGATCACTTGATATTTTCAGATGTGTGCTGCATCTTGTAAACCACAGCACAATGATACACTGAAATGTTAAAATGTTTAAGTCAGAGACAGGAATGACTGGCTTCAGTTGCATTCTGCTTAACCTCCCCATCTGAACTTTAAGTCAGAAAGATACAAGGATGCAGTAATTCCAGAAAAGGAATAAACTGTGAGATAGTCACTCTTATGCCTTTTTGCTATTGCTTACTGCTGGAATCAGCTACATGATTCTCATAGTTGAATTTTTTTTGTGGAAGAACACACCAGATCACATTCTGAATAGAAGGAAGTGACTTCTAACTTTCTTGTTCAGACTTTGGAAATGAAAGGGTTAAATCTAGCAGCCACTGTAAACTTAGTATTACTTTAGCTTTAACTGTATGTTTGACAGTTGCAGTACCTCATGGAGACTTTGATGTTTTCTTGTTTTGAAGGCTACATGCTTTCCTAAAAAAAAGAACTTTGAAATGAAAAAGGTTGTTGACTATCTCATCCAGAAGTGGTTCTATCACACTTAATAAGCCAATTGCCAACATTCGTCAAGAAAATTCTTTCGTTGTTTACTGTTGAAGTTGAGGATGGAGTTAGATTTACTAAAATTTAGGTATACAATGCTGCAAAGAATAGTCATAAGCATCAGGATTGGGGCATTTTAGAAACCTGCAAAAGGCTACCAAAAATTGACAAGGGAAAATATAGAACATGACAGTAAACTAATCAAAGATATAATCAACAAAACTCTTATTGCATGTAAAAAGGAAAGTAGCTAAAGTAAGCATTGTTCCCTCCGAGGCACAGACAGAAGAAATCATCATGGAGTGGGCATTATTAAATGCTAGGAGCATGAACAATTAAATTCAGGGTAGAAATCTGAAATGCACTGCCTGAAAAGTTGCTAGAAGCAGACTGAGTAATAACTTGGCATTGGATAAATGCATGAGGGGGAGATAATTTTACAGGATTATAGAAAAGAGCAAGGGAATGGAACTTAGTGTGGCTGAAAGTGCTAACAGTGGCATGATTAGCCTCCTCTATAAGGTTCTATTTAAGTAGGTATTTCAAACAGTGGATATGTTTTTTAACCTTATCAATGATATTGAGTCATAGACTCTAACAGCATGGAAACAGATCCTTTGGTCTACACTGACCAGATATCCCAAACTGATGAAGTCCCATTTGCCAGCATTTGGCCCATATCCTTCTAAACCCTTCCTATTCATGTACCCATCCAGATGTCTTTTAAATGCTGTAATTGTACCACCCGTGTTGGTGTGTTTAATGGTGGGGAATGTCATAAAGTCTTATTGTATGGCCAACTTGCTGCCCACCTGTCCCTGACTTTTATGAAATGTTGTGGGATGGGAGATGGTGCTGCACAGCCCATACCACCCTGCTCTTAGCCTCATTCCATTCCTATTTTACTGAAGACAAGGATAGGCCTGAGAGAGCCCACAGCATTTTTTGCTCGAGCTGGGGACAAGTGGGAAGATGTTCTTTTGTAGGTGTTCTATATTCATTTGCTACACATCCCCATACTAAGATCATATTTTCTCCCTTTATATCCCTCAACCCACAACCAGCTTACCTGTTGTTCAGCTCCAGCAATGAACTCCATTTGGAGATTGTTCATTGTCCTGGTGTTGCCACTACTTCTGCTGTGATTGTACAGCTGCTAGCCATCTGATGAGCTGACAGCTCTGTTGTAGTCCCTGAGAGATAAAAATACGACCTCCAGCCTATGACAGTGGCACAGCTGTTCTTATTAGTGGGCTCTGGGCAGACAGGTGCCACAGTGTTCGGAAAAATTCACCCTCATTGTTTAAAAGTCAGATTTGGAGATTTTGAACATTCTTATGCAATTAATTCTCCCGTAAACTGTGAGCATTTTTCAAAGGGTATGATTTTTAGGATTAGAAAACTTTGTCTAGGATATAGTAAATTTCAGTTGTTTTGCTAACTCCTTACCCACATTACTTCAGATCTTAAAAGGTTTAAAACTACAGAGGAGAGAGTCTATTTTTACTAGATGTAGGGCAAATTACAGGTGCACACAAATGTTATGAATTATACGGCACAGCTTTTGTTTTAGTTCAGTTGGCTGAAAGATTTAAATTTTGCATTCACAGCAACATCTTTTCTTCCTTTGCTGGAATTGGGTGGAGTAAATTTGACATCTGGATTAAGCAAAATTAACCTTGTTTCTAATTCTTTTGCATTTTAAATCCCTACAGGTGCACATCTAGACCAAACTGCCAACAGTGATTTGTTTTCTACAGATCAGCATCATTTGGTGAACAGAGAGCCTATTTCTAATAAAGTAACCCCTCTAAATGCCTCAGCAGCTAATCTACTTCAGCAAGACACTACAGGAAAGAGCACAGAATCAGAGAGACTTGGTGGAATTTTAGCACTTAAGAAACAGAAATTATTTCAAAGCAATGAAATTGGAGAAAAAGACTCTGAAGGATGCAAATTAAGGGAGGGGCAAAATTTGTCAAATAGTTTAACCACTAGTGAAAAGCAGAGCATGAGAAATCCCAAATCGACAGAAAATCTGAGACTAAAATTAACAAACTCAGAAACACATTCAAATCTGACTAATTGTAGTGGAGGAACTATTGGCAATGTTCAACATAGAAACCCTGCAGTGCTTGTTGCTCATCCTGACACAAGGCATCAATTTGGACCAGTGCCAGCTTACATGCACTATGTGGGATGTAATTCCGAGAACCTGGCCTCAGCTCATTCCTTTGTCCAGCATGCTCCTCATCTTATGGTGGTTCATCCACTGCAAGGCCAGAGCTCTCATTTGTACCAGCATCCGATGGAGCAGCAACTCTCCTCTCACTTGAACAACATTGGCTATCATGCGCAGCAACCGATTCAGACCGCTGTAATGCCTGATCGGAGTTACCTTGCAGGGCAACCTGGTTTATACAACCAGTCACCACTCTTATTCTTAAGAGAGGGCAGTGGGCAGTCACAAGCAATTCTGAGGGAAAGAACTGACATATATTCTGAGCACCGAATACCAGAAAGAGATGAATGCGACCCTGTGCATGAAGCTTCAATACAAAAGCAGAAAAATGAAGCATCAGAGAGAAATGTTGTGGCTTCCAAGATTGAAAGCAATGGGGAAGTTAGTACACATGGTAGACTGCAAGACTATTTAGATTTTGAAGGCCAAACTGTAACTAAAAGGCAAAAGGTTATTCATTCAGTTTCTGCAGCTTATAATACTAGTCAAATATCCAGTGGAATTTATTCAAATGAAATTCCACACCCTGCACTTTATGCTCATGCACCATCTCATAATGTACAGAGACTGCCTTATGGCCAGACATATAATCCACAATTACTGCGTGTACGTTCAGTAATAACATCAACATCCAACCATGTGATACCCCATCAAGTGATGAATCAAGGTCCTTTTGGAATGCAATTACTTAGTCATTCAGACATGAAACCAAGCCCTTACCCTGGAACTGTAATTGTACAAAGACCACCATTCAATACGAGTGGAGATCTCTACATGATAAGAAAGTGAGTATAATTTATGATTTCTTTGACCCATAAAAGTAAGCATATTACAATGTAACTTTACAAACTAATGGTTAGATCACATGTGGAATAATGAGTTCTGAGCATCAAATCTGAGGGAGAATACTAAGAGCTAGGAAGATGCCTTGGAGGGCATTTGCCAAGTGTGATTAGATTCAAGGGTTAAATTATGAGAGATTATGCAAACTAGGATTGTACTTCTTAGAACTGAGATCACTTTGAATGATTTCATCAACATATTCAGGATATTAATAGGACAAGGTAGATAATCTGTTTCTGCTGGTTAGAGAGCCTAGAACTGGTGTGCAGATTGACAGTTAGGGCAATGAATGAAATTAGGCATCGCTTCAGTGTGCCAGTGGTAGTAATGCTAGATCAGTTACTGAATTAAAAAATGAAGTTAGTAGATGTTTTTGTTCACCAGTGTAACTAAGAGTTTTGGAAAGTAGGAGGAGGAGGATTAGGCCATTTGGCACTTCGAGGCCATTCCATTATTCAGTAAAGCCGTAGCCAATTTGGTAGTCGGCTCAGCTTCACTTTACAGTCTGCACTTCCAGCCTTTGACTCCTTATCAAAAATCCATCTAACTCGGCCTCAAATAAATGTAAAGACCCAGCCTACCTTAAAAATTGCCTTCTGGGAAAGGTAGTGCCACACTCAAAAAAACACTTGGTGATTTTTTAAAAAAATCCTCGTCTCTATTTTAAAAAAGATCTCTTATACTTAAACTCTGTTCCTAGATTTAGTTTCTTCACTTAAGGAATATTGTTCTGGAATTCCCCAATCTCGTCTCCTCAAATCTTGTATTTTTCAATAACATTGCCTGTCATTCATGTAAGGCCTAACCTGTTCAGCCTCTCTTCGTAAGATAAGCCATTCACCCCAGGAGTGAATCCAGTGAACCTTCTCTGAACAATTTCTAAAACAAATATATACTTTTCAAATAAGACCAAAACTACACATTATTCCAGATGTGGTCTCAACAATATTTTGTGCAGCTGCAATAAAGCCTTTCCTACTTTAATTTTCCATTATCCTTGCAATAAACAAGAACCTTCCAATTACTATTCTAATCACTTGCTGTATCAGCCAACTAACTCGTACTAAAATGTCTAGAATCTACTGTACTATTGAGTTTTATAATCTCTCTATTTAAATAATTGTCTCCAACTCAAAGTTAGATCACAGATCAGGCATTATCTCATTGAATGGCAGAGCAAGGTCAAGGAACAAAATGGCTTACTTCATTCTTAAGTCCAAGAAATAATTTCTTGAAGGTCAATTTTTTTTGTTGGTAGTTCTGAAGGTCTGCCAAGATCAGTAGATTTAGTCTTGCTGGCATGACATCACAGTTTCAAAAAGATTGAAAGAATCTCATTTTCTATCATTGTCTAACATTCCATTTCTTGTTGCTGTGACCCAACATTGAACTAGTTTGTATGGGGAAGGGAATCTTAACAGGGAATTCTGATAAAAACAAAAGCTGGTTATGACAGCAGGTAGAGAAACTGCAATTTAAGTTGGGAAACAGCAGGAACAAAACCTATAATAAACAAGGGTCAAATGACAGAATAATATTTAAGACAGAATTCTATCTGAATGTACACAACATTTGTAGTGCGATAGATAATTTGGTGTTAATAAAAGGGTGTGATTTAAATGCCTTTATGGAGATGTGACTGCAAGGCTGACCAAGACTGGGGACTGAATATTAAAGAACATTTGACATTTATCATGGATAAGCATAAAGAAGTGGGTTAGTGCATCACAAGGGATAGAGTCAGTATATTAATGAGAGAGGATCTCCAATTGAAAGGAAAGAATGTAAAAACTGTTTGAATAGAGCCAAGAAAAAGCAAATGGCAGGAATCATTGGAAAGAGCAATTTATAGGCTACCAAACAGTACTGATAATGTAGGGTACCATAAAATCAGGAATTAAGATGCACATGTAGCAAGGGGGATGCAGTAATCATGGGTAACTTCAACCTACATATAGACTGGGTAAATCTGTGACCATCAATGTTGTGAAGGAAGATCATTTTCTGCAGCAATATGTTGAACCAACTGGGGAGCAGCCTCTTTTTACCCTTGTTCATAAGTTGCTAAAAGCTAGCGTACAAGTATAGTAGGCAGTTTGGGAGGAAATGGCCTAGTGATATTATCACTCAGTTATTAATCCAGAAACCCAGCATAATGTTCTGGGGACCTGGGTTCGAATCCCACCACAGCAGATGGTGGAATTTGAATTCAATTTTAAAAATTGGAATTTAAGGGCTGACTGATGACCGTGAAACCATTGTCAATTGTCAGAAAAACCTATATGGTTCACTAATGTCTTTTAGGGAAGTAAATCTGCTATCCTTACCTGGTCTGGCCTATGTGTGAATCCAGAGCATTAACTGCCCTCTGAAATGGCCGGGCAAGCCTCGCAGTTGTATCAATCACTAGAAAGTCACAATAAAGAAATGAAACTGACGGACCACTGGGCATCGGCCTTGGAACTGAAAAGACAATGGCAAAATCGCAAAGCCCTATTGATCATGCAAAGTCCTCTTTAGCATCATCTGTGGGCTAGTGCCAAAATTGGGAGAGCTGTCTTTCAGACTAGTCAAGCAACAGCCTGACGTAGTCATTCTTACAGAATCACCTCACAGATAACACCCTGGTCACCATCATTACCATCCCTGCATATGTGCTGTTCCCCCGCAGGACAGGCACAACAGAGTGGTGGCACAGTGGTATACAGTCAGGAGGGAGTTGCCCTGGGAGTCCTTGACATAGACTCCAGTTTCCATGAAGTCTTATTGCTTCAGGTTAAACATGGGCAAGGAAACGTCTTCTTGGTTACCATGTACTGTCGTCCTCCTGTGGATGAATCGGTACTCCTCCATATTGAAGAACACTTGGAGGAAGCACTGAGGGTGGCAAGGGCACAAAATGTACTCTGGGTGGACAATTTTAATGTCCATCACCAAGAGTGGCTCAGCAGCAGCATTACTGATCGAAGTGGTCAGGTACTAAAAGATATAATTGCTAGACTAGGTCTTCAGCAGGTGGTGAAGGAACCAAAAGAGAAGAAACATACTTGACTTAATATTTACTAATCTGCCAGCTGCAAAATGTCCATGACAGTATCAGTAAAAGTAACCACTGCCCTGTCCTTGTGGAGACGAGATGCCAGCCTTCACATTGAGAATAACCTCCATCATGTTGTATGGCATTATCACCGTGATAAATGTGATAGACTTCGAACTGATCTAGCAGCTCAGGACTGGGCATCCATGAAGCGCAGTGGGCCATCAACAGCAGCAGAACTGTACTCCAGCACAATCTGCAACCTCATGGTTTAGCACATCCCGCACTCAGGAGAAAGTGAGGACTGCAGATGCTGGGGATCAGAGCTGAGTGTGTGGTGCTGGAAAAACAGCAGGTCAAGCAGCATCCACGGAGCAAGCGAATCGACATTTCGGGCATAAGCCTTTCATCAGGAATGAAGGATTCCTGATGAAGGGCTTATGCCCAAAACATCAATTTTCCTGCTCCTTGGATGCTGCCTGACCTGCTATGCTTTTCCAGCACCACACTCTTGACTCATTCCGCACTCAACCATCACCATCAAGCCAGGGGATCAACCCTGGTTCATTGGAGAGTGCAGGAGGGCATGCCAGGAGCAGCATCAGGCTTACCTAAAAATCTGGTGTTAATCTGGTGAAGCTGCCAAACAGGACTATTTATGTGCCAAATGGCATAAAACAGCAAGTGATAGACAGAGCTAAGCAATTCCACAGATATGGATCAGATCTAAGCTCTGCAGTCCTTCCACATCCAGTCATGAATGGTGGTAGACAATTAAACAACTCGCTGGAGGAGAATATCCTCATCCTCGGTAATGGAGGTGCCCAGCACATCAGTGCAAAAAATAAGGCTGATGCATTCACAACAGTCTTCAGTCAGAAGTGCCGAGTGGATGATCCATCTCTGGCTCTTCCAGTGGTCTCCAGCATCACAGATACCAGTCTCCAACTAATTCGATTCACTCTATACGATATCATGAAACAGCTGGAGGCACTGGATACTGCAATGGCTCTGATAACATTCCGGCAATATTACTGAAGATGTGTGCTCCAGAACTTGCCGCTCCCCTAGCCAAGTTCTTCCAGTACAGTTACAACACTGGCATCTACCCAACAATGTGGATATTGCCCAGGTATGTTCTATATACAAAAAAGCAGGACAAATCGAACCTGACCAATTACCGCCCAATCGGTCTACTCTCCATCATCAATAAAGTGATGGATGGGGTCATCAACAGTGCTATCAAGCAGAGCCTACTCGGCAGCAACCTGCTCAGTGGCGCCCAGTTTGAGTTTTGCCAGGGTCATTCAGCTCCTGATCTCCTTACAGCCTTGGTTCAAACATGGACAAAAGAGCTGAATTCCAGAGGTTAGGTGAGAGTGTCAGTCCTTGATATCAAGGCAGTATTTGACCAAGTTATGCATCAAGGAGCTCTGGCAAAACTGGAATCAATGGGTATCTGGGACAAACACTCCGCTGGTTAGAGTCATACATGGCACAAAGGAAGATGGTTGTGGTTGTAGAAGGTCAGTCATCTCAGTTCCAGAACACCTCTGCAGGAGTTCCTCACTAGTGTCCTAAGCCCAACAATCTTCAGCTGCTTCATCAATGACCATCCCTCTGTCATAAGGCTAGAAGTGCAGCCCTCCACTCCCTCAATCCCAACCTCACCATCAAACCAGCGAATAAAGGGGGTGCAGTGGTAGTTTGGCGCATTGACCTCTACACCACTGAAGCCAGACACCAACTCAAAAACACGCCCTCCTACACCCCCCTCCCCCATCACCAAACCATCATCTCCCAGACTATAAAACCTCATCACCTCAGGAGATTTCCCACCCACAGCTTCCAACCTCATAGTCCGGGAACCCCGCACCACCTAATTCTACCTCCTTCCCGAGATCCACAAGCCTGACCACCCCAGTCGACCCATTGTCCCACCATACTTCTGCCCCCACTGAACTCATCTCCACCTACCTTGATACTGTCCTTTCCCCCGGTCCAGGAACTCCCCACATACGTTCGAGACATCACACCTCCATCTCCATCTCCTCCAAGACTTCCGTTTCCCCGGCCCCCAATGCCTCATCTTCACCATGGACATCCAGTTCCCTCTACACCTCCATTCATTATGACCAGGGCCTCCAAGCCCTCCATTTCTTCCTCACCCGACATCCCCAACAGTACCCTTCCACTGACACACTCATTCATTTGGCTGAACTGGTCCTTACCCTCAACAAATTTTCCTTCGAATCCTCCAGACCAAAGGGGTACCATGTGCACCCGTATGGGCCCCAGCTATGCCTGTCTCTTTGTCGACTACGTAGAACAAACCATCTTCCGTAGTTACACTGGCACCATTCCCCACCTCTTCCTCCGCTACACTGATGACTGCAAGGAGCTTGAGCAGTTCATCAACTTCATCAACACATTCCACCCTGACCTTAAATTCACCTGGACCATCTCTGACACCTTCACGGACCTCGCCATCTCCATTAATGATGACTGACTTGATACTGATATTTTTTACAAATGAACCAACTCCCACAGCTACCTGGATTACACCTCATCCCACCCTACCTCCTGCAAAAATGCCATCCCGTATTCCCAATTCCTCCACCATATCTGCTCCCAGGAGGACCAGTTCCACCACAACACACCAGATGGCCTCCTTTAGAGACCGCAGATTCCCTTCCCGCGTGGTTGAAGATGCCCTCCAACGCATCTCATCCACATCCCGCACCCTCCCCTGCCACCGCAGGAATTGCAAAGCCTGTGCCCATACCTCCTCCCTCACCTCCATCCAAGGCCCCAAAGGAGCCGTCCACATCCATCAAAGTTTCACCTGCACATCCACCAATGACATTTACTGTATCCGTTGCTCCCGATGCGGTCTCCTCTACATTGGGGAGACTGGATGCTGCCTCGTGAGTGCTTCAGGGAACATCTCCGGGACACCCGCACCAGTCAACTCCCCCTCCCCCTCCTCTGATGCTGCCTGACCTACTGTGCTTTTCCTCCACCACTCCAATCTAGACTCTGGTTTCCAGCATCTGCAGTCCTCACTTTTGCCTAGAAGTGGGGAGTCCGCTGATGATTGCACAGTGTTCAGCACCTCTTGTGACTCCTGAGACATTGAAGTAGTCCGTGCTCAAATACAACAAAATCTGAACAATATCCAGGCTTGGGCCGACAAGTGGCAAGTAACATTCGCGCCATACAAATGTCAGACAATGATCATCGCCAATAAGAGACACTCTAACCTACCACCCCTTGACATTCAATGGTATTAATCCTTCACTGTTAAATTCTTGGGGTTAACATTGACCAAAAACTGAACCGGACTCACTACATAAACACAGTGGTTACAAGAGCAGGTCAGAGACTAGGGATATTGCAGCGAGTAACTCACCACCTGACACCCCAGAGTCTATCCATCATCTACAAGGCGCAAGTCAGGATTGTGATGGAATACTCCCCACTTAGCTGGATTGATGCAGCTCCAATACAAACCAACCCAGTTGATTGGCAGCATGTCTACAAACATTCAATCCCTCTACCACTGGCGCTCAGTACACACTTCTGCTACTGTCTACAAGTTGCACTGCAGAAATTCTCCAAACATCCTGAAATAGCACCATCCAAACCCATGACCACTTCTATCTGGAAGGACAAGAGCAACAGGTATTTGGGGATACCACCACCCACAAGTTCCCCTCCAAGCCACTCACCACCCTGACTTGGAAATACATCACCGTTCCTTCACAGTAATTGGGTCAAAAATCCTGAAATTCCCTCCCTACCGGCATTGTGGGTTAACCCACAGCAGTAGACTGCAGCGATTCAAGAAGGTAGCTCACCACCTCAAAGGCACATAGGGATGGGTTATCAATGTTGGCCAGCCAGCGACATCCAAGTCCCACAAATGAATTTTTTAAAACATTGTATATAGCATTGGTGAACAATTATGCAGTTCTGGTCCCCTGCCTGAGGAAGGATATAGAGAATGTTGCGAAAGTTGACCAGAACCATGCCTGGGGTAGTGGGACTATTCTGTGAGAGATTGCAGAAACTGGGCCTTTATTCTTTAGTGTTCAGACAAATACAAGAAATAATCATTGATAGATGCAGAAAGCATGTTTTCCCTTGTTATGAGGTCTAAACCAGGGGGGACAGTCTCTGAATAAAAGGCAAGCCTTTTCAGGCATGCAATGAGGATAAGTGTCTTCACTCTGAGATGGTGAATCTTTGGAATCCTTATGACCACAAGACAGAGGAGCAGAATTAGGCCATTTGGCTCATTAACTCTGCTCTACTATTCAATCATGGCTGATTTGTTTCTCAACTCCATTTTCTTGCCTTCTCCCTGATCAGACCAAAGAGGGCAATGGAAGATCTGTCACTAAGTATGTTCAAGGCAGAGAATGATAGATTTCTTATCACTACTAATAACAGTAAGGTGTGGGGGGGAATGGTGGTGGTGGTGCCCTTAAGGGGATCAGAGGAGAGTCACTTGGCCTCTATTTGCACTGTTGGGATTTTATGATTCTGAGTTCCTAACATTCCCTAAGAGACTTTCAGTTTGTTTACAGTTGAAGTTTAAAGAAAATTGTGATTTTAAACTCACCCAAATTTGCCTAATATGCAATATAAAGGTTCTTCTGGATTGGCATTATCACATACCACATTTATTAGATAAATACAGAAGGTTTTAATTTAATTGAAGAAAATGACTGGACAATCTATTTTTAAATCATTCGGAAGCTTTTGGTGATGACATGTTAAAGATCATTCAGAGCCTGAGTTGCAATAGCACCATGCACTTTTACATGTATGTTGTTGTCTGGAACTATGAATAGTGATAGTAGAGTCTCCAACCTGATTTCCATTTTGCAGACTATAAAATACTTATGATTTTACTGTCTGTCATTGGGCAATGTGTTTGAAAGACTTTCACATGTTGATTCCCAACTGTTTTGACTGTGTTATGAATAAGGTAAATACATCTTTTTTGGTCATTGAACCCTGGGGAGGAACTCAGATGTGGAGCTTTTGATTAAGTAGGGGCACTACTCAATGTGCCACGTTACCTCAATATCTATTTTTCAGTATTCAGTACATTTCTCTCAAGTTTCTTTTGTGTGACGTGGGTGTTACTGGCTGGCTAGCATTTATTGCCCATCCCTAGTTGCCCTTGACAAGATAGTGAGGTGCCTTCTTAAACCGCTGCAGTCCATCTCCTATGTGTTGACCCACAATGCCATTAGGGAGGGAATTCCAGGATTTTTACCCAATGACAACGAAGAAACCAATGTATTTCCAAGTCAGAATGATGCGTGGCTTGGAGGGGAACTTTCAGATAGTGGTGTCTTCATTTATCTGTTGCCCTTGTCCTTCTAGATGGAAATGGGTTTGGAAGGTGCTACCTGAGTGAGTTAGTCTTGAGATTTTTTTAATGTCATTCAGTCATTCACAGAGACACTAAGCACTGAGGATGTACCTTGCCCCTCAGCTGTCCTAACTCTCCATAGAAACAACACCTGATTGCAACTTAAGCACATCTGGAGATGGCACTGTCAGTAGTTATATTAAGGTCCTATGTCCTACATTGTACCAGGCTAACATTTGAAAAGTAGCATTGACATTTTCACTATTTGTGATGTAAGGTGTATGATTTATCTATTTTTGAACTAGTGGCATGTAGATTTGTTCTGTGTTCTGAAGGCATTCAGTGATCAACTTGTAAGTATGTCTGTCGCCATGGTGATTTCATTTCAAAGAATATGAGAAAGACTTCCTGGCGAATCACAGGGTTTAGTTTATATTGGGAGAGTTTTAGAGTGCAAAGCATAAATAGTATAAATGTGGGCGGCACGGTGGCCCAGTGGTTAGCACTGCTGCCTCACAGTGCTAGAGTCCGGGGTTCAATTCCCGCCTCAGGCGACTGTGTGGAGTTTTCACGTTCTCCCCGTGTCTGCGTGGGTTTCCTCCGGGTGCTCCGGTTTCCTCCCACAGTCCAAAGATGTGCAGGTCAGGTGAATTGGCCATACTAAATTGCCCGTGGTGTTAGGTTAGGGGTATGTGTGGGTTGCGCTTCGGCGGGTCGGTGTGGACTTGTTGGGCTGAAGGGCCTGTTTCCACACTGTAATGTAATCTAAAAAAATCTAAAATCTAATCTAATCTAAAAGTATAGTGCATTAGATGCTCATAAGATTCTGGAATGTTTGATTGTAACATCTAATGTGTTTGGGGATGGTGGGAGAGGGAGAAATAAAAGTTTTGGAGTTTTAGTAAGACAGCTGGAGAGGGTTTAGAAAAGATTTACCAGGATGTTGCCAAGACTGGAGGGTTTCAGTTATAAGGAGAGGCTGAATTGGCTGGGACTTTTTTTCACTGAAGCGTAGGAGGTTAATGGGTGAGCTTTGTAGAGGTTTATAAAATCATGAACGACATAGGTAAGGTGAATAGCCAACTCTTTTCCCTAGGGTGGGGAAGTTCAAAACAAGTGGGCAGATTTTGAAGGTGAGAGGCGAAAGATTTAAAATGGTCTTGAGGGGCAACCTTTTTCCACACACAGGGTGGTTCATATGTGGAATGAACTGCCAGAGGAAACAGATGTAAGTACAGTTACAACATGTAAAAAAAATTTGGATAGGTACATGAATAAGAGTTTTAGAGAGATGTAGGTCAAGTGTAGGCAAATAGGATTAGTTTAGGTAAAAAACCAAAAGAAATGTGGGTGCTGTAAATCAAAGACAGAAATAGAAATTGCTGAAAAAGTTAAGCAAGTCTGGTAATATCTGTGGAGAGAAATCAGAATTAACTTTCAGGTCGAGTAACCCTTCATTGGAACAGTTCTGAGGAAGGGATACTCGACCCAAGATGTTAACTCTGATTTCTCTCCACCGATGCTGCCCAGACCTGGTGAGCTTTTCCAGCTATTTCTGTTTTTGCTTCGGACCAGTTTAGTTTGGGGAAACCTGGTTGACAGGATGAGTTGGACTGAAATGTGTTTCCATGCTGTATGACTAAGCCTTCGCTGAAGCTGTGTGAAGAATTGTTCCTGAGAAAGGAGTTTAGTGTAAGGATTCCAGACTAGATGTGTGTGGTTAAAATTTGAAGGGTTATTTTGAAAATTAGAAAGTCTGAGCTCAGTTGTATGAAGGCTCTAGAAAAAGGCCATCATATTCTCAAGGTAGGGCATTGAAGTCGCAGTTAAAATTCAGTCCTGTAGATATGAATTAGAAGCAAATCCTCTCTGGTGTGGGTACTGTAAAGGAGGGTCTTAGGATTGTGTTCTACAATGTATCTTGAAATCTTTAAATTTGTGTTCTATGTAAGTATTTTGGTTCACTGTCTTTATTTCTTTTCATAATAAACTGCTGTTTCATTATTAAAACGAAACCTGCAGCATTTTGTGTGCTTATGTTTCAGTGAGATACCACGTTTCTAAAAAAAAATCTATCAAGCCGCATTTCAGTCTGGGACCTGACTTGTCCATTAATAACATCAGTTGGGATTATAACACATTTAAACTCCAGTTCATTGTGTTGAGTAAATAATCATGTCCAGGTATAGTTTAATATGATATGCTGAATTGGCGACTTTCCCTTGTAATATAGTGTAAATGAAGGAAAAAAGTTGATTGAGCCCTTCAGCTGTAACTTGGCTTCTCAACCTGTGCTGTACAAAGTTTACATCTCTGGGAGCAGTGAAATTTTATATGTTAACTTTGTCGTAGTCTTTTATTAATTCTGCTCAGAAGAACATTTAATTACCAATTAATTCAAATGGAATGATTTTCATAAAGCAGCAAAGACAGGGGATTTTTTTGCACCATTTATAATTTGAATTAACAAATTCTTCAAAATGAAAGGAATTAATTTGTATTGGCTTATACAAACACTTAAATATTTAAAAAGTAAACACTTGTCACGAGCCTGTAACTTATCCGGTATCTTGTTTTATATATAGTGACATCTGATTGTCATACAAAGTGGATGTTTGTACAGGTATTCCAATTCAAGGAGTTTGTAATAAAACAGTTACAGTTGCTTGGAAGCTTATAGGTAGAAATAATTAGCTTTTCCTTTCATTTTAATTCTAATTGTTTCTATGCGACACAACAATTTGACAGTTGCAGATTCAGCTAAGGTACAATATATATTACACTAATGTTATTTAAATTTAATTTGGAGTTTTGGAGGAGAAATATTTTACTAGACTTCTCAAAAGTGGAATGGTTATGATGTAAATTCATTAATGTTTAAAAATTAAATATTAATATTCGCCAGTTTAATTAGTTGTAGATATGAATATTTATATTCACTCATGAGCAAATACACCTCTGAATACTGAAATTACAAGGCAAGAGGAGTATAGCAGTGCCTGTGTGGTGCTAGTTTTTCAATTAGCTTTATTGTAATACTGTGTGCCTGCTTTTTTTCCTCATATCCATTTTAAATATAACTGGAGTATTGCTCAAGGTGTAAGCTTAAAGTTGTGTTATATATATATAAATTTCCAGTCGAGAGTGTGGTGCTGGAAAAGCACAGCAGGTCTGGCAGCATCCGAGGAGCAGCAAAATCGACATTTCGGGCAAAAGCTCTTCATCAGGAAGGGCTTTTGCCCAAAACATTGATTCTCCTGCTGCTCAGATGCTGCCTGACCTGCTGTGCTTTTCCAGCCCCACACACTCGACTCTAATCTCCAGTATCTGCAGTCCTCCTCACTTTTGCCTATATAAGTTTTCATTCTAGTGCAGTTTGTAAAGATGTTGAAAAACAATAGAAACAAAGGTATTCTCCTATTTGTTTAGCCTGCTGCCTGATTATCCAGTTCTCAAACATATGGGGAGAAGGGATCCTGATACAATGCCACAACCTCAAGATAAGACAACACCCACCCCTTGTATGAACCAGGTATGTTTCTAATCTTTCATGCAGAGAAACACTTCTGAATATTTTTGACATTGCAATGCAGCAACAGATCGTTCACCCATCAAATCTGTGCCAGTGTGTTTCTCCATAAAAGACACTTAATTTTAATTCCAGATCAGTAAACTTTAATCTCAGATCAGCTTGACACAGTGGGATAACTCACTTTTCAGTCAAAAGGTCGTGAATTTAAGTCCCACTACCAAAGTTGACGACAATCAAAACTGAAGTCTGGTTGAAGACTAAGTTCTGCCTTCCAGAGGTGATGTATTTGAGTGAGACTTTAAACTTGATCTTGTCTGCTGTTCAGCTGGAAGAAAGGGATCCCATGACAATTTTATTTTAAAAATGGGAAATTCTGCTGTTTGGGACAACATTTATCTCTCAATTCGCATATTCAAGGTGGATTGACCTTTTTTGCAAAGGTAGTTGCTTCTCTTGCCTGCACAAGTGATATTTTTTTCAGTAATTCATTAACTATGAAACCCATTGACCATCCCACTGATTTGAAAAATGAAAGGCAATCTTCCTTAATTAAAAAAGAATAATCAATATATCAATGTAGCTTGCAGTGATGTCATGAAGTCCTGTTATTTCACAGTTGTGAGATCTTTTTCTTAATTTCTGCATATAGTAGCATAACATGTCTGAATAGGTTAAACAGTGAGCCTGTAGCTGAGCTTTAGTCACGCATTGCAGCAGTAAGCTCTTAGGAGAGAAAGAAGAAACTCCTAACTCTTAATTGCATTGGTCAGTTAGCTGCAGCAACTGTTAATGGAGCAAATAGTCTTCATGTAATATATAGATCAATGGATGGGGTGAATAACTTGCAAGAAAACGAGTTTTCAAATCACTTTTAAAATATTTGAGTTGTCAGAATAACCTATGAATTTTAATACCATTAATAAGTTAAAAGAATAGAGAAAACCATGAAACCCATGAAATACTTATTTTCGTTAGGTTGCAACAAATATTTTACAATAACCAGAGTTGGAATGGTTTATCAGCCCCTTGCATTTCTTCAACGTCACTTGCAGCTAGTCTGATTTCAAGTTTCCATTTTTTAACTGTGAATTTGGAGGAATGTATGAGCAGATTGGAATGATGGCTATTGAGTTCACTTATTTGTCCAGAATGTCTAGCCTCCAGTCAGTCAGCAACCCAATCCCCGATCCATCCAAAACTCACTGTACTGTTGTTTACATAAATATAATTCGAGTGAAGAGGTTTGGCAGAGACAATACTTAGTATCAGTAAGTTGGGATGACACTGCTCTATTTAAAAAGAATTGATTTATACTAACATTGTGGGGTGGGGGGTATGGGGTGCAGGTAAGGTTGTTCAGATTGAAAATGTAAACTCAGTAGCAACTACGCTACACAAATAGATTTGCAGATCCTCAAACATCCCAGTGTCCCAGAACCTGCTACTGGTTACTCTCTAGCTACAGCGTGAGTCTTGTATAATAAATTACACAACATTAGTGATATCTGAAGCTATAATAAATTTAGGTTGTAGCACCACCTGCTGATGCATTGTTTTCAGAACCTGAGCTTGCTCACTGACTTGATATACAATATATATTTTAACTAAACTTTCTACCCAGGTCACTTGATAAAAGTAGATATATAATACAAAAATGTCTCTGGGTAAATAGATTTTGACACTGGAATGTTCTGAGCATTCTGTTACTGTTAAGTGGCATTAATTTTTTCGATCATTTTTGCTTGTATTTAAAAATAAGTATGATATCCATAAAGTACATCTAATGCATTTTTTTTAAAACCCTATCCCCATCCTCTTTCCGCAGCCCTGAACAAACACTTTGACGCAGCAAGTGAATGTGGCTCAGGAAACTCATTTTAAGCACTGAAAATACTGTTGTAGTATTACAGCTGACTTAACTGTGAATTGTAGCCAAGGACCATTTCTGTAGTTGAAGCTTAAACTCAGGTTTATATAATGTGAATAGAGAATTTTCCATAATAAGAATTTGAAATAAAGTTGTTTGTTACACATTTATTTTGACCTGAAAATGTTTTGTAAACTGCCTTAAAAAGTATGTAAATTGTATATAAAGTTTGCATCACCTTGCTTTCAAATTTGAGAAAATCATAACAGAAAAGAAAATAAGTTTTAATTTATTAATTGTATATGCTGTTCATTCCAACGATTATAGGTATCATTGCCACTAGAAAGCAAAATGAGGATAAAGGTGTGTTTGAACACTTCGTGACATTGGCAAACAGCTGCTAAACTGTGACATTAGGTTTTTTTCTTGCGTTTACTTTTTAAGTATATGGATTCAAAAATGGTTTACAATTAGTGTTGTACTCAATGTACTTTATTACCTTGTAAGCTGTGAAGCTGCATTTGGAATGCTTTTTGCAGAACAGACCTTTTGAAAAGGTGGCCTTTCATTCTCAATTTGCCTAGCTAGGAATATTAATTAATTGTAGGGGTATATGAATTCTATTTTGTTATTTATATATTAAATGTTTTAAAAAATCTGAGGAATACACACGGCTAATGTAAAAAAAGAATGTTTTTGCAAATTTTAGAGTACTGCTGTCTGTCTGTCTACCAGCTGCATTGTTTATATAGCTCTTCTCAGGAATAAATAAAACTATTTGTGTATTCCACCTGTCATATGATATGGATTTTAAATACCACCTTATCATTTATTATAAATAACTGAGGTATGAGTTATTGGAGGAAAATATTTTACACTATTTCAAAAGATTTGCAGTTTGAGACAACAACCAGACATTTACTGTAGATCATGAGGCTATGGAAACAGCAAGGTACATTTGAGAAAGCTATGTGTCCTATCATAATTTTCTGTCCTATGCGTGGATATTAGTAAGCACCATACACTTCATTTTCGCTAAGTATCCTCACTTCATGTGGAATTGTTGTCCATTCCACCCAAAATTGAATACTGACATTTTGTGGCTGTTTTACAACCACTGTGTCCTTTGGACAAGAGTACAGCTATATCTGTATAGATGAGTAAATTGCAAAAGGTGATTTTACAGTTATCCCATCCACTTTTTTTCTGGTTTATATGTTTCATCATAGATACCATCAGACTGCATGGATGATTGAACTCCAGGTTGTTTTACCTCCCTATGACATCTTGAGCCTACATGGTATATTGAAAGTGACATGGGGGAGGAGGTGTGGGCGAAAAGCTCAAAGCTTTTCAAAAAGCCAGAATTTTGTGCTGCAATAAAATAAAGGATTTGAGTAAAGAAATTTCTAGCGTTATATTTGTCTGCATTCTGATAGGAATTTGTAATCATTGAGTTATGATTTTAACTTTTAAGATTTATCTAGAAGATCTGTGCTGCTGCCAGAACAGTTGACGTGCAGGTCTGGATATAATAGGGAATGAATCTGTATCAACAGATAACCTTGAATGCTGGTAAATGTTGAGTTGAGCATGTGGGTTTGGCAATTTTGATATACCGTAATGCCTGCTAAATTTGAGTCGTTGAGGGGAAAGATATCTGAGTGAATGAGTCTTGAGGGTTTGTGACACTTGTCAAAGGAAAGTACAGAGGAACAGGATTAGGCCTTCTGATATGTTCGAAATTTAATAAATAATAGCTGATCTGTAACTTCACTCATTCACCACCTTATCTCCATGTCTGATTATCCTGTTGCTCAGCACAGTTCTACTGAGCTCAGATTTAAAATTAATCATTGAGTTAACATCTGTTTATTGATTATCTATATCTTTTGCATGAATGTACTTCCTAACATCCGAATTGCTTGACTCTGGTTTTAAAGTTATGTGCCTTCATCTTATTTCCACACCAGTTTTTAAAAAAAACCTCTTCCTGCTACCCTATTAATTCTTTCAAAATCCTGAAGTCCTTCTACATTCTTGGAAATTCAAACTTTTGATTCAAGAAACAAAATCACAGCATTGTCACAATGTAGATATCGACTGCAAATGTGATTTGTGTAATTGCACTTCTCAATCTCTGGGACCATTCCAATAAACCTACACTGCCCTCCTTCTAAGGCACGTGCATCTTTTTTATGTGCCACAAGAACACCCTCCCACCTATTCTATTTTCCTTAATCAGTGTGTTCAGCGATGTTATCACATAGATTGGATTTGAATACAGGCCTCACTCGTCCAGGGCAGGGACATTACTACTGTGCCGTAAGAGCCCCTTGTTGGTCTGCTTTGTTTTTGCTTTTCTTTACAACTTCCTTTCTGAATCAACCTGTTCAGAGATGTTATTACACTCCTCTGGAGCAGGGTGGGACTTGAATCTAAGTCCATAGTGTCCTTATCGCCGCAAGAGGGCCTCCCCCTACTCTGTTCAGAGATGTTATTATACATCTTTTGAAGTAGGTGAGATTTCAACCTGAGCTTCCTGGTTCAAGGATAGGGATACTACCACTGCACCACAAGAGGGCTCTTCTTACAAATTTAAGACCCAAAGGAGAAATGAAAGCATTTAAATAATGGGATGCATACATAATTTCCACCTACTCTAATTCTGGGGTTGCAACAATTTTCAGGTGTTCAAATGGGGGAAAATTTGGGTGTCGCTGGTCCAGATGGTTTACTTATGTAGACTGCAGAACTACAAAATTCAAAACTGACACCACCATGTAATTGTTATGAGAAGTATTTTTGTGATGGCCCTGCTGATTAACCTTTGTGATTCAAATTCATCTGATCCCAATTAATTACTTGTCACTGGTAATTGAGAGGCCCAGGCTAATGCTCTGGGAGTGCTCCATGCACCTAGTGGAATTTGAATTTAATGTGACCATGAAACATTGTCATTAAACGCCCATTTGGTTCATAAATGTCTATTGGGGAAGGAAACCAGCCATTTTAACTTATCTGGCCTTCATTTGACCCCAGACCCACAACAATGTGGTTGTCTCAACTGCTGTCTGAAATGGCCTATCATGCGTTTCAAGTGCAATTAGGAATTGGCACGAAGTGTGGGACCTGCTGGTGCTGCCCAGATCCCAGGGAAGGAGAAGGGAGCTCGCAGCAAACAATTCCCATAAGACTAATTATGATGACATGGTGGATCTGTCCAAAAGCATAGTTCATTCTCCTACCAGAGTAAATCCATTCTCTTTATAGTACTAAATCTTATCAGCTGTTACTGGCACACTTTTGTGATGAAACATTCCTGTGCTACACCTAGAAAGCCCATTGCTGAAGCAGTTCTGTTTTTCACATTTGATTGCTGTAGTTCCGATGGAGCTGAACAGAATTGTGTCATCCCTTTTATCAACCACACCTGGGTTGGGGGTAAAACAAATGTGTATAGAGATCTGTCCGTCAGCAATGCAATAAATAAACAAATCAATTTTCCTTTGTGTTGATTGAGAGAAGAATTTAAGATCTTGCTAACTTGGAAGGAAGAGCTTGACTATAAGATATAGGAGTCAGTAAAGTGTGGCACTGGAAAAAGCATAGCAGGTCAGGTGGCATCCAAGGAGCAACAGAGTTCATGTTTCGGGCTTAACCCTTCATCAGGACAGGGAAGGGGGCTGAGAAATAAATGGGGATAGGGAGGCTGGGGGAAAGGTAGATGGGTGCAAGTAGGAGGTGATTGTGACAGGTTGGTGGGAAGGAAGACCTCTGCCCAAGGCCCTAAAGGATCATTCCAAATCCAGCAAAGTTTTACTTGCGTATCCTCAAATGTTATTTACTGCATGCGTTGCTTTTGATGTGGTCTCCTTTACATCAGAGAGACCAAGCTCAAACTCTCAATAGTTCCGGTCTGTACGCCTTCCTGTAGTCATCCATTTCAACTCTTTTTTTCCCCCCCAAGACATGTCGATTCTGGGACTTCGCCACCACCTAAACAAGGCCACCCACAAACTGGAAGAACACCACTTCATCTTCCACCTCAGGAGCCTGCAACCGCATGGCCTTAACGTTGAGTTCACCTGTTTCCAAATCTTTCCAATACCTGCCTCATCCTAGATCCAATCTTCACACTTGGCACTGCCCTCTTGACCTGACCTACCTGTCCATCTTGTTTCCCACCTTTCCATTCCATATTTCGTACCGACCTATCACAATCACCACCTACCTGCACCCACCTATCGCCATCCCATCTACCTTTTCCCCCCAGCCCCACCACCCCATTTACTTCTCAGCTCCCTTCCCAGTCCTGATGAAGGGTTATGTCTGAAATGTTGACTCTCTTGTTCTCGGATGCTGTCTGAACTGTGCTTTTTCCAGCGCTACACTTTATCGACTCTGACTCTCCAGCATCTGCAGTCCTCACTACCTCATATAAGATACAAGAGCAAAATTCGGCCTTTTGGCCCATTGTGTTTGCTTCACCATTTGTTCATGGCTGATATATATATCAACCTCATTCTCCCGTAACTCTTGATCCCCTTACCAACCAAACGTCTATTTATCTCTAGCTTAAATATACTCAATTTGACCTCCACAGCTTTCTGCAGAATGAATGCCACAGTTCACCACCCTCTGGCTGAAGAAGTTCCTCCTTGTCACAGTTCTCAGGAGTTGTCCCTTCAATCTGAGGCTGTGCCCTTGGGTCCTGGTCTAACTAGTCGAAACATGTCCACATCCATTCTATCCAGGCCTCTCTATTCTGTAAGTTTCGATGAGATACTGCTTCATACTTCTAAACTCCACTGAGTAAAGACCCAGAGTCCTTTATCCCCAAGATCATTCTTGTAAACCTCCTCTGGACCCCTCCAACACCAGGACATCCTTCTCTACATATCCTCACAATATTCCAAATGCTGTCTGACCAGACCCTTATGCATTCTCACAGTGCATCTCTGCTCTTGTATTCTAACTCTCCTGAAATTAATGCTAACATTGTATTTACTTAACTGCCAAGTGAACATGCATGTTAACCTTAAGAGAATCCCGAACATGGACTCCTAAGTCCCTTTGTGCTTTAGATTGTTTCTTCCAAAAAAAGTGCATAATCTCACAATTTCCCAGATTGTATTCCATCTGGCAACTATTTGCCCACTCTCTTAGCTTGTCCAAGCCCTTCTACAGCCTCAACACTAACAGTCCCTTCACCTATATTTGTGTCATCTGCAAACTGAGCAACAAGGCTCTCAATTCCTTTGTTTAGATCATTTATGTATAACATGAATAGCTGTGGTTCCAACACTGACCCCTGTGGCACTCCACTGGTCACTGACTGTCATCCTGAAAATATCCTTTTATCCCCACTCTCTGTCTTATGTCTGTCAGCCAGTCCTCTATCCATTTTCCTAACGCCATGGGCTCTGATCTTGTTTAGCAGTCTCCTGCATGGCACCTTGTCAAAGGCCTTCTAGAAATCCAAATAGATCGCATCCTCTGGCTCTCCTTTGTCTAATTTGCTTGTTACTTTCTCACAGGGATCTAACAGATTTCTCAGGCATGACCTCCCATTGATGAAGTCATGCTAAAACAGCCCTATTTTACCATGCCCTTCTAAATATTCCAAAAGTTGACCATAGAATCCCTACAGTGTAGAAACAGGCCATTTGGCCCAACAAGTCCACACTGACCTATTTGCCTACCCTATTATTCTACACATCTCTGACTATTGCACATAACCTACACATCCCTGAACACTGTGGGCAATTTAGCCTGGCCAATTCACCTCACCTGTACCTTTGGATTGTGGGAGGAAACTGGAACACCCGGAGGAAACCCACGCAAACACAGGAGAACGTGTAAACTCCACACATTCGCCTGCGGCTGGAATCGAACCTGGCTCTCTGGTGCTGTGAGGCAGTAGTGCTAACCACTGAGCTACCGTGACCCTTCAATAGTGGACTCTGAAATCTTATTATCGACCAAAGTTAAGCTAATTGGCCTTTAATTTCCTATTTTCTGCCTCCCTTCCTTCTTAAACTCTGAAGTTGGCAATTAGAAATGAATTTTCTATCCAAATTGGTCATCACTGGATTAAATAATTCATCCCATGAAACAAAAAAGAACCTCCCATTCCAAAGTGAAAAACATTGGAGTGACCATCTTGAAGTTGTTGGAAATAATACCAGTATTTACATACAGACCTTTTACATTGGACTGTATCAACGTTCTTACCTTTAATTGCTTTCAACTGCAGGGTTATGTAACCAAATATTGTGGTTAACTGTTCCAAAAACAGTCAAATTATGTGGTAACTCGTTAATGGCTGTGGCTGAATGTTAACCAGAATTATGGGAAATAAATTCCTTTTAAATCATATCACAGGATTTCCACTGTTCTCCTGGAGCATCAGTTGGGCCTTTGTTTAGAATCTCCTGTAAATGTGCATCTCTTAGAACTGATTCAGTCACTCCAAACATATACTGACCTGACATAGAGTCATAGAGATGTGCAACATGAAAACATACCCTTTGGTCCAACCCGTCCATGCCAACCAGATATCCCAAATTAATCTAGTCCCATTTGTCAGCACTTGGCCCATATCCCTCTAAACCCTGCCTGTTCATATACCCATGCAGATGCCTTTCAAATGTTGTAATTGTACCAGCCTCCACAACGTCCTCTGGTAACTCATTCCATCCACACACCACCCTCTGCGTGAAACATTGCCCCTTAGACATTAATGTGAATATAGGAATAGAAGTGCCCCCCCCATTGATTGTTCTGAAATTCAATCAGTTCACCGCTGGTCTGCACCTCAATTCCATTGACAATCTTTGTTAAGTGTGTTAAATGAAAATGTGAACTCTGTACTCAGACAAACAAACAATTACTTGTGTAGATTTCTCAATAAGTTGGCTTCCAAATGTTTATGATCAGTTTTTATGATCACAGCTGATGGAATAGTAGTTCAGAAAATAAAGAAGGACTGGGCAACTGGACGACAATGACCTGAAAGAGTCAAAGTAAATTGAAATGACCATTTATAGAGACTGAGGCTGCAGTTCTCCAGTTTTCAGTCTAAGTGTTGGGCAGGTGTGTTCAGGACAACAGAATACTGTTATGGACACTCAAAACATTCTTAAGCAGGCAGCCCAGACCATAACTTTGCAATTTGTTTCAGTAAGTGTACAGTGAAAATTACCTGGAGTAAGTTGGCTAGGTTGACTACTAGATATTAAAAAGACAAAACTTTATACACAAAATTACACAATGAAACACAGAACAGAATAAAGAGCCCTTACAGAACTCAGTCTATCCAAACGAGACCGAATTATGCTGTTCCGAATATACACAACTGTCCCAATAAGCAAACTCGTTTTAAAAACCAGTTTACAGAGGAACCTCGATTATCCGAAAATTGGATTATCCAAAAGAGATCTCAAAGTCTCAACAGAAACATTACATCAAAGACGTGTCCAACACTGATCTCGTCTTTTGTTTACAGTGATTAAAAGTGCTGCTGAGAACAGTCCTGGACACAGTGCCTGTGCTCCCATCTATCTCTAAATGACTGATCTCCCATCTCGCGCTCTCTCTCTTTCTACAGTTTCCCTGGAGTTCTATATAGGGGTGAACCCTAACCCCAACCCCCCCTTCCCCAGATACTTTCTTCAAAATTGTTCTATACCGGGCAAAGGTAGAACCTGTCAAAAAGTTGCAGTAAAATGTTGAGAGTGTGTCTCTGCGCACTATTTGGAGACTATTTGGAGACTCACCCCCCAAAAGGCAGTGGCAGTAGCAGCAGCAGCAGTCTTGTTGTCCGGCTGCCTAGGAGAGGGGGCAGGGGTGCGGGCGGATAGGAGGCGTGTTGGATGGAATTGTGTGTGAGTGGAGGCAGTATTGGATG